>NC_082723.1:55699512-55999512 GCF_030144855.1 Hypanus sabinus
TGTTGACAAGGGGATTCAATCATGTTCAGAGCAAGGGCTCCATAATAATTTACAGGGTCAAAGAATCATGGTGTGAAACAGGCCCTTTGGCCTATAATCTCCATGCAGACCATCTATACTAATCCTATTGACCAGCACTTGGACTATATGCTTATTTGAGTGCTCATCTCAATGGTTAGAAGTCTTGTGTATTCACAGTGTGAGGTTTATTTTAGCCACATGTGTAGCTTTCTGGCGAAGTTTGCAAATGATATGAAGATAGGTGGAGGGGTAGGTAGTGCTGAGGAAGCAATGCGATTGCAGCAGGAATTAGACAAAGTGGAAGAATGGGCAAAAATGTGGCAGATGGAATACAGTGTTGGGAAATGCATGATAATGCATTTTCATAAAAGGAATAATACAGTGGACTAAATTGGGAGAAGGTTCAAACATCAAAGGTGCAGAGGGACTTAGGAGTCCTTGTGCAAGACTCCCAGAAGGTTAATTTACAGGTTGAGTCTGAGGTAAAGAAAGCAAATGCAATGTTGGCATTTATTTCAGCAGGAATGGAATTTAATATTCAGGAGATAATGCTGTGCCTTTAGAAGACACTAGTCAAGCCATACTTGGAATACCTGTATTGTCAATAGGTTTGGGTCCCATATCTCAGAAAGGCCGTGTTGTCATTGGAGAGAGTCCAGAGGAGGTTCACAAGTGATTCTGGGAATGAAGGGGTTAACATAGTAGGCACATTTGGCAGCTTTGGGCCTGTACTCACTGGAATTTATAAGAGTGTGTGTGTGTGTGTTGGGGGGGGGGGCAGGGGGTATCTCATTGTAACCTACCAAAATTTGAAAGGACTAGATAGGGTATAGGGTGGATGTAGAGAGGATGAGTCCATTGATGGGGGTATCCAGAACTAGAAGGCACAGCCTCTATATTGAGGGGTGACCTTTTAGAACAGAGGTAAGGAGGAATTCTTTTAGTCAGAGAGTAGTAAATCTGTGGAATGCTCTGCCACAGACTGCAGTGGGGGCAGAAGCTAATCGTTTCCTGATTGGTCAGGGCATCAAAGGATATGGTGAGAAGGCATGTGTATAAAGTTGAGTGGGATCCAGGAGCAGCCATGATGGAATAGCAGAGCAGACTCGATGGGCTGAATGGTCTAATTCTGCTTCTATGTCTTATGGTCTTATAAACAATTACTCACAGAATCTAGACTAATTTCATGACTCTGGTCTATTTGGTAGCTTAGGATTTGAACCCATCTAATAAAACGAATCTGCACTTTTTGAAAAATCCAAATGCTTTCTTTTTAAAGCACTGAATTGTTCAACCAATAGCTGAAATTTGAGGGGTAGCAACTGGTGCAGAACTCCAGTGCGAGGTTCCAGTCAGTTTATCCTTCCTGCCTCCCCATCAAGCCTGCGCTACGATGCCGCCATCTAGCGGCCTCCTAGTTCTTGCAGGACAGCGGCTCTTCGTTAATTAAGATCAAAGTCCATCTCCACTCTCGCGGTGCTAGAGTTGTCGGTTTATTTTCTACATTTTCAGCCATTCAGGCTTTACAGGTATTTTATAAGAGCGATTAATGTCATTTGTTAAAAACAGGAACGGATTTAATGCTGAAGCTTTATTAGACGCTAGTCAGGCCGCACTTGAGTATTGCCAACACGTACAACGCGCTGGAGGAACTCAGCAGGTCGGGCAGCATCCGTGGAAACGAGCAGTCAACGTTTCGGGCCGAGACCCTTCGTCAGGACTGAAGAGGGAGGGGGCGGGGGCAGGGGCCCTATAAAGAAGGTGGGGGGGAGGGTGGGAAGGAGGAGGCTGGTGGGTGCCAGGTGAAAAACCAATCAGAGGAAAGATCAAGGGGTAGAGGAGGGGAAGCAGGGAGGGGATAGGCAGGAAGGGTGAAGAAGGAATGTAAGGGGTAAGTACTATGTGTAGTAGAAGAAGGCAGAACCATGAGGGAGGTGATAGGCAGCTGGAGGAGGAGGCAGAGTGAAACTAGGATGGGGGAAGGGAGAGGGAGGGAATTACTGGAAGTTGGAGAATTCAATGTTCATGCCAAGGGGCTGGAGACTACCCAGACAGTATATGAGGTGTTGCTCCTCCACCCTGAGTTTGGCCACATCATGGCAGTAGAGGAGGCCATGTATGGACATATCCAAATGGGAATGTGAAGCAGAGTTGAAGTGAGTGGCAACTGGGAGATCCTGTCTGTTGTGATGGACGGAGTGGAGGTGCTCGACGAAATGGTCCCCCAATCTACGTCGGGTCTCGCCGATGTAGAGGAGGCCGCACCGGGAGCACCGGATGCAATAGATTACCCCAACAGACTCACAAGTGAAGTGTTTCCTCACCTGGAAGGACTGTTTTGGGCCCTGAATGGTGGTAAGAGAGGAGGTGTAGGGGCAGGTTAGCACTTACGTTTGCAGGGATAAGTGCCCGGTGGGAGATCTGTGGGGAGGGATGTGTGGACCAGGCAGTCGTGGAGGGAATGATCCCTGCTGAAAATGGAGAGGGGTAGAGAGGGAAAGATGTGCTTAGTGGTGGGGTCCTGTTGAAGGTGGTGGAAATTGCGGAGGATAATGTGCTGGATCCAGAGGCTGGTGGGGGTGGTAGGTGAGGACAAGGGGAACTAGGTCCCTGTTGTGGTGATGGGAGGGTGGGGTGAGGGCCAAAGTGCGGGAAATGGAGGAGATGCGGGTGAGGGCATCATTGATGACGGCAGAAGGGAAACCATGATTCTTAAAGAAAGAGGACATTTGAGATGTCCTGGAATGGAAAGCCTCATCCTGGGAGCAGAGGCGGCAGAGACAGAGAAACTGAGAATAGGGAATAGCATTTTTGCATTTGGCAGGGAGGGAAGAGGTATAGTCGAGGTAGTTAGGAACGTCAGTGGGTTTATAGAAGATGTCAGTGGACAGTCTGTCTCCAGAGATGGAGACCGAGAGATTGAGAAAGGGGAGAGAAGTGCCCGAGATGGACCAAGTGAATTTGAGGACTGGGTGGAAGTTAGAGGCAAAGTTGATAAAATTGACGAGCTCAGCATGGGTGCAGGAAGCAGCACCGATGTAGTCGTCAATGTATCGAAGGAAAAATTGGGGAGGAGTACCAGTATAGATTTGGTGCATAGACTGTTCCACATAACCCACGAAGAGGCAGGCATAGCTGGGGCCCATGCAAGTGCCCATAGCTACACCCTTGGTCTGAAGAAAGTGGGAAGAGCCAAAAGAGAAGTTATTAAGTGTGAGTACCAGTTCCACCAACCGGAGGAGTGTGGTGGTGTTGGGGAACTGGTGACATCTATTGTCCAGTAAGTAGCGGAGGGCTTTGAGGCCTTCTTGATGGGGAATTGAAGTGTATAAGGATTGGGCATCCATAGTGAAAATGAAGCGGTTGGGACCGGGGAAATGGAAGTTATTGAAGAGGTGGAGGGCATGGGATGTAACCAGGATGTAGGTGGGGAGAGACTGAACTATGAGTGACAAAATGGAGTCCAGGTAGGCAGATACAAGTTTGGTGGGGCAGGAGCAGGTTGAAACTATGGGTCTACCGGGACAGTCAGGCTTGTGGATCTTGGGGAGGAGGTAAAACCGAGCAGCGCGGGGTGTGAGAATTATGAGTTTTTTGGCTGAAGATGGAAGGTCTCTGGAGTTGAAAAGGGTGGTGATGGTGTGGGAGACAATGGTTTGATGTTTTTTGGTGGGGTCTTGTTCCAGGGGTAAGTAAGAGGAGGTGTCAGAGAGCTGCTGTTTGGCCTCAGTGAGGTATTGTCAACAGTTTTGGGCCCCATATCTCTGAAAGGATGTATTATCATTGGAGAAGGTCCAGAGCAGGTTCGTGAGGATGATTCCAGGAATGAAGGGGTTAACATATGAGGAGTGTTTGGCAGTTTTGGGCCAGCAGAGGAATTTAGGAGAATGTGGGGGGATCTTATTGAAACCTACCGAATGTTGAAAGGACTAGATAAGGTGAATGTGGAGAGGATGTTTCCTCTGGTGGGGATATCTAGAATTAGAGAGCACAGCCTCAAAATTGAGGGGCAACCCTTTAGAATAGAGGTAAGGAGCAATTCTTTTAGCCAGAGAGTGGTAAATCTGTGGAATGTTCTGCCAGAGACTGCGGTTGAGGCCGTCCATGGGTATATTTAAGACAGAAGCTGATAGTTTTGTGATCGGTCAGGGCATCAAAGGATATGGCAAGGGATCAGCCATGATGGAATGGCAGAGCAGACTCGATGGGCTGAATGGCCTAGTTCTGGTGCTACGTTTTATGGTTTTAATGTAGATTCACTTTCCTGCTGCCATCAGATTTCTGAACACTTATTCATCTTCTGCACGATTTATTTTTTTAAAGAGTCAACCTTATTTACCATATACTGTACATTTGTATGTGTTAGGGATTTGCTGTGTTGTGTTGGTGTTAACAGTAGTCAATTATAGAGAATAAAGAATTCTGGGAAGTAAAGGTAGAAGTAGGGATATGGAATAAACTGCAGGTACTTATGCAGATATTAGCATGCTTTTGCAATGTAATCAGTGTTATAAAAGTGGTTTTAGATGACTGAGGAAATAAGTAGAATGGGAGGGTCTAACTAGTATATTTGATCAGATTAACTGTCTGGGAAAAAACCTTTACGATGGCGTGGTTTTTCTGTTAATAGCCCGATCACACTGCTGACAAGGTATGTGATGATGATAGCAATTCCCCAAAGAGAGCTCTTGAAAAAGGCTAAGTGAGTAGTGTCCGTAATGACTTATTCCTGCCTAATTCTTGGTCCTGGACACATATAAGTTCTGCAGTGATGGTAGACTGTGGTCAATGCTCTCCTGACAGTTCGCTGTGGTTTTCTTTACACACTGTGAGAGGATGCTGCACCAAACCAGATAGTAATGGGTGATGTGAGGATGCTCTCTATGATGGTAGAGCAGAATTACACTGGTACGTTCTGGGGAAGCTGTAATTTTACCAACAGCCACAAGAAGAACATCCTCTGCCAAGCCTTTAAGTTAAAGAAGGAGATATGGTTCTCCCTCGTGAGGTCGTGTGAGGTGCTCAGGAAGCTGAACGATGAAACCGTGCTGACTGCAGAGTGACTGACGATGAGTGAGTGGCGAGGAGACCCATTTCTCCTGAAGTTGATATGCATCTCCACAGTTTCTGAGTGCATTCAGCTCCAAACTGTTGAGATTACTCAGAGGAAAGTAGGATGAGGGTTTGGGGTACTTGGAGGTATGTACATGATTAAGTAGGCTGAAGTCAGCATGGTTTCCTTCAGGGGAAACTTGCCTGACAAATCTGCTGGAATTCTTTGAGGAGATAACAGGCAGGATAGACAAAGGAGAGTTAGTGGATCAACACACACAAGATGCTGGTGGAACACAGCAGGCCAGGCAGCATCTATTGGAAGAAGTGCAGTCGAATTTTTGGGCCAAGGCCCTTCGTCAGGTCCTGAAATGGCCCGAAACGTCGACTGTACTTCTTCCTATAGATGCTGCCTGGCCTGCTGCGTTCCAGCAGCATTTTGTGTGTGTTGCCTGAATTTCCAGTATCTGCAGATTTCCTCATGTTAGAGTTAGTGGATGTAGTTTACTTGGATTTTCAGAAGGCCTTTGCTTATGAGGTGGCTTAACAAGAGCCCGCGATGTTATGGAAATACACTAGCACGGGTAGAAGATTGGTTGGCTGGCAGGAGGTGAAGAGTGGGAATGAAGAGGCCTTTTCTGGTTTTAAAAAGCAAACATGAGGAAATCTGCAGATGCTAGAAATTCAAGCAACACACACAAAATGCTGGTGGAACGCAGCAGGCCAGGCAGCATCTATAGGGAGAAGCACTGTTGATGTTTCGGGCCGAGACCCTTCGTCAGGACTAACTGAAAGGAAAGATACTAAGAGATTTGAAAGTAGGAGGGTGGGGGGGAAAATGCAACCATGATCTTTTCCCTTCTCTAGCTCTGTATCCCTTTTGCCAATCACCTTTCTGGCTCTCAGCTCCACCCCACCCCCTCCGGTCTTCTCCTATCATTTCACATTTTCCCCTCCCCCTCCTACTTCCAAATCTCTTACTATCTTTCCTTTCAGTTAGTCCTGACGAAGGGTCTCGGCCCGAAATATCGACAGCACTTCTCCCTATAGATGCTGCCTGGCCTGCTGCGTTCCACCAGCATTTTGTGTGTGTTGCTTTTCTGGTTTGCTGTCGATGAATAGTGGTGTCCTGCAAGGCTAGGTGTTGGGACTGATTCTTTTCACATTATGTGCCAATGATTTGGATGATATGAAGATAGGTGGAGGGACAGGTAGTGTTGAAGAGCATGGAGTCTGCAGGAGGACTGAGACCAATATGGAGAATCACATTCAGTTTATTGTTATTCAACGGTACACATGTATACCAGCAAACTAAGCACTGTTTCGTCAGAGCAAGGTGCATGACACAGTACATTGAACTCACAACCATAATGCAAACATTAATATTACTGCAAATAAGTTCACAAATGATAAGGTGAATTTACGACACAAGGAACATCATAACGCTGCTGGTGCTTCTTGCATGATGAGACTGAGATGGTGGCAGGGAGTTCAGTGGTCTTATGGCCTGGGGGAAGAAACTGTTTCCAAACCCCAAAGTTCTTGTCCGATTTGCTACGTTACCTCCTGCCTGATGGTGGTGGTGGTGGGGGGGGGGGGGGGGGGGGTGTTCAGAGAGATTGTTGATGATGCTGAGGGTCCTGCGTATCCAGTGTGTTAAGTACCTCTAGGATTCATATTTTCTTTTTTTTCTTTTTTCTTTTTATTTATTTATTAAATTTTAGAAATTACAAAGCATAAATGTAATAGTAAAAAAAAGTAAAACAGATAATACTAACCCTCCCCCCTCCCCTTAACCCTTATCTAAAGAGAAAAAAAAAGAAAGAAGGGAAAGATTGCCTGGATATCGGAGGATCCCCACATGCTCCATGGAGTTCAAAATAATTTTGATATTTATTTTTTACTTTCCCCAATTACTATAATTTTATTTTCAAAGGACCTATGTATTTAATCCTATCTTTTGTAAGTATGGGAGCCAAATTTTCAAAAATATATCATATTCATTTCTTAAATTATACATAATTTTTTCAAGTGGAATACAACTATGTATTTCATTATTCCAACGATCCATAGTTAAATATAAATCAGATTTCCAACTAACTGTGATAACTTTTTTGGCTACTGCCAATGCAATTTTTATAAATTTTTTCTGATACTTGTTCAATTTAAGTTTCGGTATTGTCCCTTCAATGTCTCCTAATAGTCAGCCTGCACCTTTCTAAAGTCCACAGTCACTTATTTCTCTTGTTCATGCGGAGACTCGAGTTGTGTTTGCACTATTCTACTACCCGCTCTACCTTCTCTCTATGCCGTCTCATCGTCATTGTTGATGAGGTTGTGTCAGCAGCGGATTGAGCACACAGCCCTGGGGAGCGGTGGTGCTCAATGTGATGGAGGTAGAGATGTTTCTGCCAACACAGACTCTCTGTGGCTTTTCTGTCAAGAGGTCCGGGATCCAGTCCCACAGAGAGGTGTTGAGACCCAACAAGGACAATTTACCCACCAGCTTCTGAGGGATGAGCATATAAAACCTTGAGCTGAAGTCATTAAACAGCATCCTGGCATATGAGGCACCATTTCCCAGGCAGGACAGGACTGAGTGGAGCGTAGAGGCTATGACATCATCAGTGGACAGATTTGAGTGACAAGTGAACTGGAAAGGGTCCAATGTAGCAGGAAGATGGACTTAATGCGATCCATAACCAGCCGCTCAAAGGACTTCATTATTGTTGAGATCAGTGCCACTGGGTAGCAGTCATTGAGGCACAAATGGGCAAAAATATGGCAGATAAAATAGTGCAGGGAAATATATGGTCATTCATTTCGGTAAGATACAGGCTGTTTTCTAAATAGGGAGAAAATTCAGAAAACAAAGATGCAAAGGGACTTGGGAGTTCTCGTGCATGCTTCCTTAAAGGTTAACTTGTAGGCTGAGTCGATGGTGAGGAAGGCCTATGCAATGTCAGCATTCATTTCAAGAGGTCTAGAATATAAAAGCAAGGATGTAATGTTGAGGCTGTATAAGGCATTGGTCGGGCTGCACTTTTTGAGTATTGTGAGCAGCTTTGGGCCCCTTAGAAAGGATATGCTGGCATTGGAGAGGGTCCACAGGAGGTTCACGAGAATGATATTGGGAATGAAAGGGTTAACATGTGTTGAGCGTTTGATTGCTCTAGGCTGGTTTAGAAGAATGAGGAGGGATCTCATCAAAACCTATTGAACATTGAAACGCCTACAGTGGACATGGAGAGGATCCCTTCAGAACAGAGATGAGGAGGAATTCATTTAGCCAAAGAGAGGGGGAGATGAATCTATGGAATTCATAGCCATAGATGGCTATGGCAGCCAAGCGCTGTATATAGTTAAGTAGGTTCTTGACTAGTAAGTGCATCAAAGGTTAGGGAGAAGCATGAGAATGGGGGTGAAAGGGATAATAAATCAGCCATGATGGAATAGCAGAGCAGACTCGATGGGCCAAATGGCCTACTTCTGATCCTGTGTCTTATGGTCTTATGACATTAGCTTGTTTACTTCGTGGTGGTGCTAGGATTTGTTCCTTCCACTGATTAGTTCAATGACAGTGGTGTCACCTGCAAACTTTCTCAGTTTTACTAATAGATCACTGGAGACATAGTCACTGGTGTTCAGAGAAAATAAAAGAGCACCCTTGTGGCATATCAGTGCTGACTGAGCGGGATGTGGAGGTGTTTGCCTAGTCTTGCATACTGCCTCCTGACAGAGAGGAGAGTGGAGAGAACACACTCCATGGCGTATCAGTGCTGACTGAGCGGGATGTTGTCACAAGGGGGACATGGAGACTGGACCCAAATGCAGGACACAGGCACTGAAGTACTAGGGGCAGGACAGGAACAACTAAAGGATAGAACCAGATGGGGAGACCATGGCATGCAACAGTGATCCTGGGGTTCAGAGAGTTCACGGTAAAGGCAGGACCCTGGAGTTCATGGCAAAGGCAGGACCCTGGCTAGGCTAAAGGATGGATCTATGGGACAAAGAATGCTGTGAGGATAGCTCCCTGGGCAGGCCACATTACTTCTGGGCAGGGCCCAGCCTCCCAGGCAGGAACACAGGGGCCTGGGCAGATTACAGGGCACCTGGGCAGGATGCAGGGCATCACCTGTCAGAAGCAAGGGGTAGGAACGGGTCGGAGTCCTCAGGGCAGTCCGCATAGCTCCTGGGCAGGGCCACCTCCCAGGCAGGAACAGAAGGGAGCTCAGACCAGGGTGACTACAAGAACAGACTTACAGACCTAGATGTTTAACAGTGGGTACTCCAAGCCAGGGTCAAAACAGGATAGCCAGGCAAGCAGAGGAACGGGACACCACCACCACCACCCCCTCCACCCCCACGGCACAACAGTGCTGAATCTAGTAATATGTACTGAATATCTTAAACTGTACTGCTGCTGCAAAACAACAAAATTCACAGCATATATGAGGGGTGATTGATAAGTTCGTGGCCTAAGGTAGAAGGAGATGAGTTATACAGCTCTCATTACATGCACATGCAGTTCAACTCTTTGATTGATTATGCAGAAAGTTTGAAGTTAATAACTCATCAGGAGTGATTGATAGGTTTGTGGAGAAGGAGATGAGTTATTAACTTCAAACTTTCTGCATAATCACTCAAAGAGTTGACCTGCATGTGCATGTAACAAGAGCTGTATAACTCATCTGCTTCTACCTTAGGCCACAAACTTATCAATCACCTCTCATATCAGTGGTATTAAACTGCATTCTGATTCTATATTGAATCACTGTAAAACATATTACGAAAAGTGAATCGGAAGTGTGTTGGGGTATCAGTGAATTCTGACCCAGCAGATAGGAAAACTTGCCATCCGGCATCACCAGAGTCATAAGTGTACTGGATTAATGGAGTTTATTGTATTCGTTGTTTCAAAGTTAGTAATTTCTTGGTTATTGTTTAAACTTTTATTGTAGTTTCCTAATCAACAGTGACTCTCCTACATCTATCATCTCTGTAGTTTGGAACTTAATCTCTGTTATGTTTTGTAATTTCAAAACATAAAACTAATTGAAAGAAAAAGACTGAGCCAGGGATAACTTGTATATGTTTTACTTTTAGTGAGGCGCGCCCATATGATGTGTTGGTGTGATAACGTATGCCATTCACATACTTTTACATATCATCCATAATGAACCATACAAAAAACAAAGGGCCAATCAAACAATATATTTACAATATTACTGAAATATTTCTGAAATATTAAATATACAACACCCCCGCCTGCTTAGTTGTACACTCCCTCAATAGAGAATGCATCTCAACTCAAATATGGAAGGTATTGCTTTCTAGTCATCTTATATATACACATCTTTCTGCCAAGCCATTTTAATGACTTATTCCGTTCACTTTCAGGAACGATTGAAACCATTCTGCAACAAACGGTGGTCCATTGTTACTGACGAAGTGTTCTGAAACATCAGTCTTTGAGACGAGGCTCCTCAACACATCCTACAGGTGTGAGGCTGCAGTGGAGGTGATTGGGAACACTTCTGGCCACTTTTCAGCTCCATTAACTGCTACAAAGAAATATGTGCCCATGCATGGTTTAGTAAAATCCTCATGAATCCTCTGCCAGGGCAATTCCCTGGGGGGGGGGGCGGGGGTGGAGTTCTTTTTGGCATGTTGGCATCCTGTACAGTGAATGGTAAGCTGCTCGGCCTGCAGATCTATCCCAGGCCACTGGACAGAGCTTCAAGTCAATGTTCTCATTTTCACTTTGCCCACACAGATGACCAGCAGGTGGCTCCTCCCAACACTTTAGCTCTCAGCCTGGAGAGTACAACAATTCTCAAGCCCCACATAAGGCAACACCTATCAGGGGCAAGTTCATCCCGGTACTGGTAAAAATGGGAGAACTGGAGTTTCTGCTGCACATTCCAGCCATTTTGGGTGGCCATGTAGATCTGAGACTGTGTGGGTCTTTTCTGATTTCCCTTTGGATCGTCATCTAACAGGAACACTTTCAATTTGCATTAGGGAGTATATATCAAGAAAAGGGTCCTCTTCTGTAAATTTTTCAGACGTTTCCATTTCCAACTGTAAACAGGACAATCCATCAGCATTTCCATGATCAGTCATCCTCTTGAATTTGATCTTGTATTTGCGTCCTCCAAGAAAGAGAGCCTGTTGTGTCCGTGCACAACTACAAATTGATTAAATAAAAGCATGCATGTGGGTGATCCCTTTAACAGGTGTATTCCCATTGCAGTGAGAGAGAGATAGAGAGAGAGAGAGAGAGAGAGAGAGAGAGAGAGAACGATACGCATGCATAGACAATAGCACATGTGCAGACAACAGATCAATATGTAGTGCTAATGTTAGGGGTGCTCATTGCTGTGAAAATAGATCCATACATTACACTTCCTCCCCATTTAGATTAATAAAAGATAAAACTATATTTGTACAAAACATTCAATTTCCCTTTCATAAACTCATGTTCCAAATAACCATGCTCTCACAATAACAGCCCATAACTAACTTCACAGTTCTTAAGGTTCAGTCTTTTGGGTGGCGCTCTGTTTCTTTCAGGACAGCGCCTCTGGACCTGTGGAGTGGCATCAGGTTTGGCAGGTGTCTTGTCTAAGACAACGTTTGCAGTGTGAAATGAATTCTCAAAAGTGCAGGACAGTTGAGGCGTGATGGGTACGGGCCGAATCGAGGTGGCTGGGCCAGCACCTGAGAGCAGAGAATGAGCAATTTTTGGCCATTGTTGAAGGTGATTTGATGCAGCAGAACTGAGGCAAGGCTGAGTTGGGGTGACAGGGCACAGCCTCGGGCCTGAGAGGGAGGAACAACCTACTGTTTGGTTGACAAGCACTGAGCCAGATTGGAAAGGTCGGGCACAGGCAGAAAAACATATTGAAGATGCATGGCCCGGGTCTGAGAACGAGGAACAGCCTGAAGTTTGGCCAATTTAAGTGCCAGGCCAGATTGTAAAGGTCAGGGTGTCGGGGCTGGAGGGGAGAAATCGGCCAGTTTTCAGTCCACTGCTCCACAAGATTTATAGTTCTTTGCACTGAACTGAGGCCGTGGCTTGCAACTTATGGGCTCCTGGGGATCAACTGCACCAATGACTGACTTTGTGGCCATTTGTTTTCTTTTCTGCACACTGGGTGTTTGACAGTCTTCTATTTTTAATAGGTTCTTTTGGGTTTCTTTGTTTTGTGGCTGCCTGTAGGAGACAAATCTCAGGGCTGTATACAATATACGAATATTGATAATAAATGTACTTTGAACTTTTAAAACTTGTGTATCAATGGTGTAACCACAGTATGTGATGTTTGGTTTAAAGAGTTCACACTTGCTGCATCATGCTCTGAGTCTACAATCTTCTAATCTTTTTAGCACTGATATGAGATTTTGGTTATGTTCCTCATCTTCTTCACCAGTAACAATGATGTCATCCAGGTTACGCTGATTGCCTGGGCAGCCTTGCAGCACCCAGTCCAAAGCTTTCTGCCAGAGTAAAGGAGCAGATGCTACTCCAAAAATAAGCCTATTATAGTGATAAAGCCCTTTGTGAGTGTTTATGGTGAGAAACACTTTGGACTCTTCTTCCATCTCCATCTGTAGGCATACCTCAGCTAAGTCCACTCTACTGAAGTACTTTGCCCCAGAGAGGTTTACAAGCATATCCTCTATCATAGACAGAAGTTATTGATCTACTGGGTTGATGGTGAACTTTAAATCACCATAGATCCTGAGAGACCCATTCTTCTTGGCTACTGGGACCATTGGCATTGTCAATGAGCTCCGTTCAATGTTGGAAAGAATTCCTTCAGCTACCATGCAATCTAGCTCACTGGCTACATTATCGCTGATGATATAATGAATCTGATGGGTTTTGTAAAGCTTGGGTGTGGCATTTTTATTTTACACTATTTACCCTTGATATGCTTGAGTTAATCTATGTCATTCTTGAACACCATTGTGTTCAACTTAACTTAATTTTCAGTTAACCCTATTGCAGGAGATGTGGCAAGCAAATGGTGTATAGATCTCCAATCAAGTTGTAGTTGTCTCAGCTAATCATGGCCCAGAATGCTGGCCCTCCTCTTTTTACCACATGCAAGTTCATATGGGTGTGGGTTGCTGTATTTCACTGTTTCAAATGTCATCCCCACAGGAATGATATTTTCTCCATTATGTTCTTAGTTGGGTATCTGCAGGTTTCAGTTCAGTATCTTTGAAGAGCCGTTCAAACACATTTTATGTAATGACTGAAACAGCCAAATCAGCCTCATTTCTATTTTAACTAATTTGCCATTCACTGCTGGTGTAAGCTACATTGCTTGTCTCTTGTTAGGTTTCAGATAGTAAATCTCAAGGCTATTCAGTTCTGTGTCATTCTCATCATTTTTGGATTTTTTTCAACAGTATGCAGATTAGTGCACATTTTGAAACTGCAACTTAACTTTTTATCTTTATTTTTCCTCAGTGTAATTGATTTATTTTGTCTGCCTGACGTGCACTTTGTATGTGTCCTACTTTCCTGAAATTCCTGCAATTTTTGCCTCAAAACCTGCATTGACTGGCTGTATGTGTTCCCATGTCACAAGGGTAACACAATTTGTTTGGACAGCCATATTTCTCTTCAGACACTGCAATTTTGTTCTCTCTCACTTTCATTCCTGATTGCAACTCAATTGCGTCTCTGGCTGCAGTTTCCAATGATGCAGCAGTTTCAACTGCTCTTATAAATGTGAGCTATGCTTCAGTTAGTAGCTGTTTCTGAATGCTTTCTTGTAAAATCTCACGAAGTAAATGTTCTCTCAGTGCCTTATTAAGCCCATCACTAAACTGGCAATGCTCGGACAATCTTGTCAATTCAACCATATGCGTTGAAATGGTCCCCTTTTTTTGATTCTGCTTATGAAACCTAAAACCTTCTGCAATCAACAATGGTGATGGTTCTTAAATGTTCCCACGTTACTTTCACTATATCAGCAAAGCTTATTTTGGCTGGTTTAGTTGGAGCAATCAAACTTCTAAGCAAACTGTATGATCTTCCCACCTATTACACTCAGCAAAACTGGCACTTGCTTCTTATTGGCTATTTCTTTTTCTTCAAAATATTACTCAATTTGCTCAGTATACATCAACCAGTAATCTGTTGTGCAATTGAACACATCTATCTTTCTGTTTGTAGCCAGCCATTTATAATATATGCATTATTATTATTATTATTATTACCCAGTACCCATTGTTTATGAACCTGTGGATTTCATCCATTTTTTGCATTTTTTAAACTTTAACATCCCACTGTGCAAAAATATGCTGAGCTTTTTAAAAATTCAAATGTCTTTTGCTCATTTCCTCATTGCTATTGTTGTGTTTTGTAAGTCTAAAACATAAAACTAATTGAAAGAAAAACATGGAGCCAGGGATACTCAGGTACTGTTAGTTTGTTTTGCTTTTAGTGAGGCATGCCCATATGATGTGGTGGTGTGATGACGTATGTCATTCACATACTCTTACATATAACCCATTATAAACCATGGGAACAACAAACAATGCCCAATCAAATAATATATGTAAATATTACTGCAATGTTAAATGCACGACAACTTATTTCAGTCTTTAAGGATTCCCAGAAGATTCCTGAACTATCTTTTCTTATTTATGCACTACTTAATCTAAAATTAACCCTTTCCCTATATTGGCCAATTAACACACTGAACTAGAAAGTAGTTTCTTATACAATCCATGGGCACTGTGGCAGTGCAGCAATTAGTACTGCTGCCTCTCAGTTCCAGGAATGTAGTATTAATCCATATGTCAGGCATTGTCTGTGTGGAGTTTGCATGATTCTCCCCATGGCTACCTTGGTTTCCCATGGGTTTCCTCCTTTGAAAATCCTGTAAGTAGGTTAATTGGTGGCTGTAAGTTATCCTTTATAATGGGAGAGGTATGGAGGGGGGACTGAGAGGGAATCAGTTGTAATCCTTACTGGGAAATCAGGAGGGAGGAATGAGAGTGAAGGGATTGCACTCTTTGGAGCTGGTATGAACCAGATGGATGGAATGGACTTATGTGACATAGTAAGCCATCCACCCTCTAACCATTGTGCTTTATGTCATTCAGTAAGTCAATAAACTGATTGAAGCATTACGTTCAGTTTGAATTCCCTGATCTATACTTCTCCTTGTATGGGTGCTGTACAGAACAATGATTGCCACTGTATCTTGGCATGCATGCTAATAATAAACCAATTGTATATCTGGGGCCTATATATTCCCTATAGTGTATATTTGGACCGCCATATTCCACACCTTGCTACTTATCCTCCATCTGGTGGCCATGCTCAAGCCCCCAGTATTCCATCCTTTGCTATTTATTATCCATCTGTGGCCCATAATCAACTCCCAGTAAGCACTGGACAACAAAGATTTTGCTTCCTGAACACCTTTAGGTATATCTTATGAATTTTGGGCTACTGATCATGAAAATCACCATGAAATTTCCCTATCACGCACCATTTTTTATAAACTTATGTTATTATTTCAATTCATAATTCAAGTTGATTAAAATGTTGCCTACAATGTAAGCTGGAAAGTTTCCTATCTTGTCCAGGCATGCTTAGGTGGCGCGGCTGCTGCATGGCAGGACAGGTTTCAGTAATAATTATTGGGTTCAGGAATATAAGGATGGAGTTTGCTATCACCAGGCACAATAATTTCTATGAAGGATTTTGATATTTGAGACAGATACTTCCCAGAATAACTGATGCTAAGATTAAGGAAAGCATTTTTATTGGTCCACAAATCAAACAGGTCATCAATGACAGGCAATTTGAAGAATTTCTAGTGGGACCGGAGAAAATCACATGGAAGGCATTCAAGGAAGTTGTTGAAATTTTTCTCAGCATCTACAGAGCACCAAACTACATGCAGCTGGTTGAAAGCATGTTTCAACCACATAAAAGCATGAAATGCAACATGTCACTGAAGATTCATTTTCTGCATTCCCATTTAGACTTCTTCCCTGCAAATCTTGGTGCTGTTAGTGACGGGCATGGTGAAAGGTTTCACCAGGACTTTGCGGTCAGGGAGAAAAGATACCAGAGCAACTGGAATCCACCAATGCTGGTGAATTATTGTTGGACACTAAGCGAGAAGCCTCAGACACTGAGTACAAATGAAAATCATTAACAAAATATTTTTAACTTAGTTGAACTATTGCAAAGCATCAGCACCATTATGCAATTAAACACATTATATTTGATAAAAGTTAATTTGTTGTTTCTCTAAATTCCTACATGATACAAGTATTCTGAAATTATATTTGTGTTCATCTTCAAGCAGTCTATCATAAATAAAAAAAATTCTGAGGAAGCAACACTTTTGAAAAAAATTTGTTGTCCAGTGAATCGATCCTTTTCTATTTATTATCCATCTGTGGCCCATAATCAACCCCCAGTAATTGATCCCTTGCTATTTATCATCTCCTTCCCGAGCTCTGACCCTTCCTCCATGCTGTCTTCATCCCAACTTTCAATATCAGCACTCCTTTGCCTCCTGGTCCATTTCACCATCTCATGAGAATGCTATGCCTCCCATTACATTCAGTCTCCAGCCTTAGTCACTTTGTAACCTCCTCTCCACAGTGGCCATTAGATCAAACCCAGTTTCTTCCAGCTGTGTCTTTAGGTCACTGGTCTCATTCCCAATGTTGCTGCTTTCAGATAAAGAGGCCTTAGTGGGTCCTCAGTGGACAATGGGTTAATGCTGAGGCAGTGCCAAAGGTTTTATTTCATAGTGTCATAGAGTTGTACAGTATGGAAACAGGCCCTTTGGCCCAAATCATCCATGCTAACCAAATGCCTATATCAGAATCAGGTTTATTATCTCTGACACGTTGTGAAATTTGTCATTCTGTGGCCGCATTATAGCATTAAAATTACTGTAATTCGGAAAAATAAATAAATAATTAGCTCTGTTTACACCCTCTGCAGCCTCTTGTAATCCTGTGCATTGGAGGCTCTGTACCAGGCAGTGATGTAACCAGTCAGAATATTCCACAGTCTTTTTCCTGTGAGTCAGGAGAATTTGAAGAGAATATGTGCACAGTAAAGAACCCTGGTGAGTGTACTGACTTAAAGTGAGCCACGTAGAAGCCAGAACTGATCTGTACCTGGTACAGGATGAGATACAGGGAAACCTGATAGATGGTTCATGGGAGAAGCTCTCTGAAATGACGTACATCACATTTTGTATTCTAAACTGCAAAGCTGACAGCAGAGGATTAAATCCAGTTTGAATAGCCACATTCCGTCATTTAATTTGATATTTTGAGTGTAAATAAATGTTGCCAAAAAGTATACTTACAACGGGAGTATGTACCATAAAACATTGGATCACTTGGACTGTCGACTCTGCTCCACCATTCCGGCTGGCATTATCCCTCTCAACCCCATTCTCCTGCCTTCTTCTCCCTGAAGCCTTTGACACCCTTACTACCAAATAATCTATCAACCTTCGCTTTAAATATACCCAATGAATTGGCCTCCACAGCCATCTGTGTTAATGAATTCCACAGATTCACCACCTTTTGGCTAAAACACTTACTCCTCATCTGTTTTATAGAGTTGTCCATCTATTGTGAGGCTGTGCCCTTTTATCCAAGACTCCCTATTGCAGGAAATATCCTCTCCACACCTACTCTATCTGGGCCTTTCAATCTTCAATAGGTTTCAGTGAGAGCCTCTTCATTCTTGTAAACAGGCCAGAAACATCAAAAGATCTTTGTACTAGTTTTGACGCTGGTGGAGTTGCTCTGCTATGGAGAGAAAAACTGCCTTTAGATCGTTGGAGATCATTCTGCTGCCAGAGAGGGGAAACTGCCTTTTGGTTGCTGGGGATTGCTCTGCTTTCAGAGAGTTGAGAGACTGCCACTGTGCCCAGAGTTTACACTCAGGTTTTCAGCAGTATGGACATGCATTTACACTACAGACCTTTCTCCGTCTGGAAGTTTTTTTTAATACTTTGTGTTTTTCGCCCGATTGTTCTTGTTTTTTGTGTGCAGGGGAGGGAGATTTGAGGGTCGATGTGCCTGTTCCATTTTTGTTTGCTTTGTTTTGTGTGGGGAGGAGGGATTTGGGGGTCGATGATTGTGCTGCCGTTCTTTTCTTTCTTGGTTTTGTGGCTATCTGGAGAAGAAGGATTTCAGAGTTGTGTACTTTGATAATAAATGAACCTTTGACCCTTCCATTCACTGTATCATTCTAGTGAACCTCCAGTGGACCCTCTGCAATGCCAGCACATCATGAAACTGATCCCAATACTCCAAGCACTCTGAACACCCGAGCAACACTGCAATGAAGAGTCCTGACAGCAAATAACAAACTAAAAGAGCAAAGTGTCTTTCAGTAAGTTCCTGGCTTTCACTACATGAGCAAATAAAGCATTTTTTTGCATACAGTTACATAATGTAGAGAGACATGGTAGCCAACTTGCAAAGAGCAAAGACAATCACAATTGTGATTCAGTTATTTCTTTAGTCATGTTGGTTGGAGGACAACTGTTAGCTGGGGCAGTGTGGTAAACTGCCTTGTTCAAACATGTGCTTTATATCCACTAAAGGGACAAACAGGCTCTTGGATTCATATTTCCCCAAAGAGTCCTTCAGTTCTGCACTGAAGTGCAGCTTGAAGTTTGAATTTGCTACAAAGACATAACCTTCTGACTCAGGTGAGATTGCTAGAGTCAAGTACAACAGCAGTAAATGAATCATCACAGAAAACTCTTATTTACTGTGTACCATTACCCCATTAGTTTTCCTTTTAATATGCAATCCAAACTAATAGTTTAGAGACTCTGTGTTTGTACTGACCATTTGTCCAAAATAGTTCAATTACTTGCTGGTAAAATTTCATTTTGCAAATACATTTAAACACGACTATTATACGCAAGCTTTATCCTCTTGGAGCTCGATGCTTTTCATTGAAAGCCCACCATAGTTCAGCAGACATTCAAAGGCACATTAAATCTATAAAATGTAGATGTTACACAATTTAGTTATTGCATTGCAGTTTGCTTAAATACAAGGTTCAATGATAACAATTAACTGTGCTTTTCTTTATTTTTGGTTATTTTGGGTGAAGAACAAGCACTAGCCAGGACAGTGGGAAATATTCTGAGGCCCTCTGTTGGTCAAGGCCAACTATGGATGTGGAGAACAAATTGCTGCCCCTCTCCATGCAATTGTTGAATCCAAAGGAACAACAGAGAATGTTACAGTATGACACCAGCAGGGTCACCAGAGTTGCTAGTTAGCGTTGAACTCAATATAGGAATGTCTTAAGGGCTCCAGCTCCAGATTTTTACTCCCAAAGCCCTCCCCACAAGGCAGAGGAGGTTTGAAATCATTGTTTTCGTTCTCCTAAATGAGCTGCCAACCATGGGTGTTGAGCCCCATCTGCCCAGAGCGAACAGTTGTAAGGAGCCAGTAAACCGCCTTTGCCCCTTTTCCTGTCAGTAGGAATGGTTCCGCCGGGCTTAGCAGCTAAGCCACACGTGAAGGCCAGAAGCTAAGCTTGGTTGTCAGAAGCTGTTTGAGAAGCATGTATTCGGGAGCATTTAATAGGCAGTGGGAGCTTATTCCCACCACCTCCCCTCGGCTATGACAACCTTGAGGAACTACAGTGGGGAATGGCACTTGAAGTTTCCAATGGCCATAAATCAAAGTGCACAATATTCCCCAGGAAAGTGACTTGCAATGTGCAGCCTTCCTTGTTGCCGAAGTTAAACATATCTAAGTTCCAATCGACAGGTTAAAATTAACAGTTGGTCTCAATTTATTAATAAATGAATTGGAAAATATTGGGAGCCACATACATTTTTTGAGTACTCAAAGTGAAAAGTACTGTATGGATTACAGTTTGTCATCTGAATATCAAAAAGATGAATGAAGACAGTAACAAAATGGATCAGCCTTTACCTGGGAGCCACTGCTTCTTAGCAACATCGATCACTACTTCAGAGACCACGCCAAGTCTTTTGAAGTCTTAACTCTCCAGACTGATTTTTAATATTTAAGCGCTTTTGTCGGGACCAGGTAGTTATTAATATTCTAAATGTTTCTCAGTATGAAATGCAGACATCCAAACATTCCCCTTTCTACCACAGAATTGTGAGGAGTGGCTCTCTGGGTACACAGACACCTCAAGTATTAGTTGTTGAACAAATATGACAATGAGTAAGTTTGATATGCAAAGTTGCAAAATAGCCATTCTGGAACCATGATCTCTGCTATACTGGTGCCACAAACCTTAGCTTAAGATATCTGTTAGCTGGTTCATGAGGGCCCAGTGTAAGTTTACCAATGCATATGAGAGTGTCTCATAATCTTATCACTCTCTGGACTATATCTCCTACCTGGGCTCCCATTAGGAACATGCTCTCTTCACAGACTGTGGGGTTTGTTTGGGCAGCTCCTTTTTATGATTCCAAATGTTATGTTTTAACGTCTTTCAAAGGGTGCTACCATGCTGTTGAAATATAACCACATCATAACTTTTGATTATATCCTTTTCTCCATAGCACACCCTCCTGCCATCCCTCATCACACCCTCCTGCTGCCCCTCATCACCCCCCTCCACACTCCCCTGGTCAGAAATCTGTCCCAGTGAGGTCAGAATCTTGAAAGGATTGGTTAACCTGGGCTGCAGTGGTGTTTCACTGGCAACACGCCCCTGACGTCTGCACTCCCTGTTACCTCTGATGGAAGGAAGTGGAGAAATAACACAAAACACCAAGGGGAGAGAGAAACACCAGGTGACAGGTGAAACTTGGAGGGGGAGGGATGAAGTAAAGAGCTGGGATGTTTATTGGTGAAAGACACAGAAGGCCACGGAAGAAAGAAAAAGGCGGAGGAACACCAGAGGGAGACGACGGGCGGGCAAGGAGATGAGGTGAGAGAGGGAAAAGGGGATGGGAAATGGTGAAGGGGGGGCTGGTGGGGGGCATTATCAGAAGTTCGAGAAATCCATGTTCATGCCGTTAGCTTGGAGGCTACCCAAACGGAATATAAGGTGTTGCTCCTCCATCCTAAGTGTGGCCTCATCATGATACTGAAGGAGGCCATGGATAGACATACTGGAATTTGAATGGGAAGTGGAATTAAAATGGGTGGCCACTGGGAGATCCACTTTTTCTGGCATAGCTTCCCGGCGAACCGGTCTCCCAATCTACGTCAGGTCTCACTCATCCACACCGAGATGGCTCAGACAGCATCGCTGAAGGGATGTGGGCAGTGGACTTTTCAGACTCTGAACATTCATTAATATAGACAAATCTCCACAGCCAGCAGAAATATAATCATTGAGGCATACCTACAGAAATATAATCATTAAAAATAATTATAAAATATAATTAAATAAGTATAATTATTGAGGTATAATTACAGAAATATACTACAGAAATAAATGGTAAATTTTAAAAGTGGTACACTTTAGCACTGCCTTCATGGTCTGTGGAAACTCCCCCTTCACATCCTCAGGTTCCTGTTCCCCTGTTTCCATCAGGAAACAGGAAGAAGAAAGCAGGTCACTATTTGATTTCCTGTAATGAGATTGTTAGGGGTTTGATTGGTTCCTCTGGTCTGCCTGCAGTGATGAGAGGGTGAAGCAGAATGATTAAAATGAATCCACTGCTTTCACTGGCTGCTTCAGTAGGTCTCCACAGAGACACTGGCATCAGTGACACCAGCTTTTCACCAGGGAGTGAACATTGGCTTTTATTTCACCAATGCTCATTGAGGGATCAGAAGTGGAGAGAGTGAGCAATTTCAAATTCCTGGGTGTCAAGATCTCTGAGGATCTAATCTGGTTCAAACATATTGATGCAGTTATAATGAAGGCAAGACAGCGACTATACTTCATTAGGAGTTTGAAGATATTTGGTATGTCAACAAAAACACTCAAAAAATAGATGTGCTATTCTGACAGGCTGCATCACTGTCTGGGGGCAGGGGACTACTGCACAACACTGAAACAAGCTGCAGAGTGGTGGAAATTTAGTTGGCTCCATCTTGGATACTAGCCTACCAAGGACCTAGGACATCTTCAAAGAGCGGTGTCTCAGAAAGGCAGCGTCCATTATTAAAGACCTCCAGCACCCAGGGCATGCCCTCTTCTTGTTGTAACCATCAGGAAGGAGGTACAGAAGCCTGAAGGCACACACTCAGCGATTCAGGAACAGCTTCTTCCCCTCTGGCATCTGATTCCTAAATGGACATTGAACTCAAAAATGCTACCTCACTTTTTTATATTATTTATGTTTTTGCATGATTTTTAATGTAACTATGAAATGGACATATACAGTGCCTATAAAAAACTATTCATCCCTCTTGGAAGTTTTCATGTTTTATTATTTTACAATATTGAATCACAGTGGATTTAATTTGGCTTTTTTGACACGTGTGAAAGTGAAAACAGATCTTACAAAGTAATCTAAATTAATTACAATTATAAAACACAAAATAATTAATTGCATAGGTATTTACCCCCCCCCCCCTTTTTAATATGACACACCAAATCATCACTGGTGCAGCCAATTGGTTTTAGAAGTTACATAATTAGTTAAATGGAGATCACCTGTGTGCAGTCAGGGTGGTTCAATTGATTGTAGTAAATATACAGCTATATCTGGAGTCAGTATCTTGGCAAAAACTACACCATGAAGACAAAAGAACACTCCAAGCAACTCTGCACAAAGGTTATTGAAAAGCACAAGTCAGGAGATGGATACAAGAAAATTTCCAAGTCACTGAATATCCCTTGGAGTACAGTTAAGTCAATAATCAAGAAATGGAAAGAATATGGCACAGCTGTAAATCTGCCTAGGTCAGACCTTCCTCAAAAACTGAGTGACCATGCAAGAAGGGGACTAGTGAGGGAAGCCACCAAGACAACAGTGTCAACTCTGGAAGAGTTGCAACCTTCAGTGGCTGAGATGGGAGAGACTCCGCATACAACTGTTGCCCGGGTGCTTCACCAGTCGCAGCTTTATGGGAGAGTGGCAAAGAGAAAGCCACCGTCAGAAAAAAAATCTCACATGAAATCTCAGCTAGAGTTTGCCAGAAGGCATGTGGGGGATTCTGAGGTCAGCTGGAAGAAGTTTCTTTGGTCTGATGAAACCAAAATTGAGCTTTTTGACCATCAGACTGGATGCTATGCTTGGCATAAGACAAACATCGCACATCATCAAAAACACACCATCCCTACCATGAAGCATGGTGGTGGCTGCATCATGCTGTGGGGATGCTTCACTGTAACAGGACCTGGAAGGCTTGTGAAAGTAGAGGATGACATGAATGCAGCAAAATAGAAAGAAATCCTGGTGGAAAACCTGATGCAGTCTGCAAGAGAACTGCGACTTGGGACTGGCAGATTTGAAATCCAGCAGGACTGACCCCAAGCATAAAGCCAATGCTACTCAGGAATGTTCTGGAGTGGCCAAGTCATAGGCCAGACCTCAAACCAATTGAGAATTTGTGGCTGCAGTTGAAAAGGTCTGTTCACTCACGATCCCCATGCAACCTGACAGAGTTTGAGCAGTTTTATAAAGAAGAATGGGGAAAAAATTGCAGTATCCAGCTGTGCAAAGCTGATAGAGACCTATCCACACAGACTGAAGACTGTAATTGCCACCAAAAGCACATCTACTCAGTACTGACTTGAAGAGGGTGAATACTTGTGCAATCAATTATTTTGTGTTTTATATTCGTAATTAAATTTAGATCACTTTGTGGAGATCTGTTAACACTGACACAAAAGAGTCTTTTTTTCTGTTGATCAGTGCAAAAAAGCCAAATTAAATCCACTGTGATTCAATGTGAAACAATAAAACATGAAAACTTCCAAGGGGGTTGAATACTTTTTATAGGCACTGTATATATGTTTATTAAATAGTTAAATTAAAAATCATGCAAAAACAGAAAAATATAAAAAAGTGAGGTTTATTAGTTTGCTCTGCTTTATGAGTTCAATGGCTATATAAAAGGGCTTTTTATAGTTTTATACTTTTTATAGGCACTGTATAAACTTGGTGTAATTGAATGACTTATTTATTTTTTCGTTATTATCATGTATTGCATTGTTCTTCTGCTGCTGAGTTAACCAATTCCATTAAACCTGACTCTGATTCTGAAATATGCCCCTGCAAAGGTCTCAGAAATGAGTACAAGTGTTCCCTCTGCTGGCTGGAATGTTAACTGCATGTAACTAAGATTACTCGGAAGTCATCTTATAGTACGTAGAGGCAGACCTTCAGATGTTGGTCTGCACTGAATATTTGACTGCCCTGCCCACCACCGACATTCTGAAGGGTGAATCACCATGTCCCGCAGTCTGTCACGCCAGCACTGTCCGGTAGCAGGTCCCTACACAGGCTCACTCTGACACATTACATCAACCTCTCCAGCTCTCTGCACTGCGTTCATTGACACATCAGAAACCTGTGATTATTGGCCTGAACGGATTAAACCATGTAATTAAATTATTAAAAGTACCCTCCCCCTTAAACCGTTGGGGCCATTGGCTACTCAACCCTGCTGTCTGCACGGACCATGAATGAGCCACAAGGATTGGATTTGGGCATTTGTTGTCAGTTCTCAGTACAATCAGCCACATAAGGAGAATATTTTGGGAAAATCTCTATGAGATTAGCGTTCATTAAGTTTTAACACAAAGATAACAGCTGGTGATTCAATACAAATTGAATGGTTACATTTGAAAGTTTATTTCAATACTTTGAGTGTTGATAACTGTTTCCACAGAATTATATACTATATTAATAATGAGAATACTCAGTGGATCCTGTATTAGGTGCCTCCTGTACCTGGTAAGGTAGCCACTGGGTGCATGTTCATGGTCTTCTACTGCTTGTAGCCCTTCCACTTCAAGGTTCCATGTGTTGTGCATTCAGATGCTATTCTGCACACCACTGTTGCAATGCCTGGTTATTTGAATTACTGTTACCTTTCTGTCAGCTTGGACCAGTCTGGCCATTCTCCTCTGCCCTCTCTTGTGAAAAAGGCACTTTTGCCTACAGAACTACCACTCAGTGAATGTTTCCCCCTCTGCTTTTCTGTAAACTCTAGAGACTATGGTGTGTGAAAATCCCAGGAGATTAGCAATTTCTGAGATACTCAAACCACCCCATCTAGCACCAACAATTATTCCACGGTCAAAGTCACTTAGATCACATTTCTTCCCCCTTCTGATGTTTGGTCTGAACAATGACTGACTCCTTTGACCATGCCTGCATGCTTCTATGCATTGAGTTGCTGCCGCATGATCAGCTAATTAGATATTTGTATTAACGAGCAGGTGTACCTAATAAAGTGGCCACTGAGTGTATATTTTAACTCTTAAGTGCACCTTTGTTAGAGCAGGATAGTTCACATCAATATTCTAGAAGTTTCTCAGAGCAAAACCCAGACAGCCCAACATCTTTTTACCACTGTTTTATGACGAGTAGCTCTGTGGATACACAAATGTATTGATTGATGGATGAAAACAATTGAAAATAGGGGAACAGTGGCCTTTCTGAAACTTTCCTTGATCTCTGTCATACTGGTGTAAATTGTCTTACCTTAAGATGTCTGATATCAGGTTCGACAGAAGCCATTTAAGGTAACGCTATTGATTGTGAGTTTGGCCAATGTATATGAGAATGGCTTATGGTCAAGACTCTCAAGTGGAACCAGCAGCCTCCTCTCTGCACAGATAGTGGTATTTATTTACCCAGCTTTCTTCATAATATCAAGACTCATTTTTGATGACATTTGAAAGCTATTTGAAGGCTGGTTCTCCTTTGTCTCTGTTCCTATGGCTGTCACTATAATTACTGATTATGGTTGAGTCTCCTAAACCGTGAATTTAAAGGAAGCCCTGGAAATTCATCTGTGGGTGCAGGTAGTGGAGCCCACATCAGATATAAAGTACCATGGGTATGCTCTTCAATGTATTTTCTAAGGGATGTGCGAATTAGGGTTTGGGTGAGTTGAAAGGAGGTGCTGGAAACCGAGCCCTTGTGTGTATAAATTAATGCTGGGAAAGGGGCTCAGGTGAGTTTAAAAGGAGCCTAGGAACAGGATGTAGTGTTTAACAGGGTGAAGGAAGAGTCTTGAATTAGTTTAACCTGAGGACAGGAAATGGAAGCCAGTGAGGCAGTTGACATCCATCAGTGTTTCCAAACATTCAGATTATCAGATTTACATCATGCACAGTTTACACATAATATATGTCCCTTTCGAAGAAAAATAAGTCCCAAAGGAAAAGCAGCTCTGAAGAATCACAGGTACTGGGAATTCACAGACAAGTTTAGGTCAGAGGAAGAGCCTGAGTAACACAGGACTGGAAATTTCCAGACTTCAGAAAGGGATGGCCAAGTTGCTGGAAGGTCTAGGCAGGTGAAATAGCTAAGCAGTTGAGCAAGAAACAGGGAAACAGACCAGAAAAATTTCTATGGGTGATTAGCAGGAGTTCATGTGGGTTCTTCACAAAAAAAATATTTTTTGCGGCAATGGAAGAAATGGAAAAAGCCCAGTGGAGCTTGAGAAATTGAGACCATATATTGGACAGTTGATAAGCTACAGGAACTGATGAACCTTGTGACCTGTGCCCTTTGGATTTTAGGAATGGGTGCACAGGTTCTCACCTTCCAGAATTCCACAGACTGGGGTGGTTCCCATTCATGGTGGGGTAGCAAACATAACGGGGCCAGGACAGAAAGAAAGCACGGAACTGCAGACCTGGGAGCCTGACATCCATAGCTGGGGAAATGCTGGGGAGGGAGGAGGGTCTATTATTCAGGAAGGCACTTAGAATAATAAACAGCCTGCTGGAGGAATGACAGTGAGTGGATTGAACAGGATTTGTGTGGGGAGCGGCGAGGAATTGTCGACATTTCATGTCAAAATGTATCAATACTGCTGAACCCACTGAGTTTCTCTAGCAGACTGTTCGTTGCTCCAGATTGCAGCATCTGCAGTCTCTTGTGCCTCCACTTGGAGAAATAAACCAGACTGGGCAGAGTCAACATGGAGTTTTGAAAACCAGGCAAAACATGTTTAACAAATGATTGGAAAGTGAATCTGTAACAAGCAGAGTAAGGAGGGTGAACCACGTGATGGGGTGCACTTGGACTTCAGGAAGGCCTTTAATAAGGTGCAAATCCAGATTGTTACTCAATGTTAGAGTGCTTATTACTGGGGGTAATCCACTGATTTAGACTAAAAATTAATTAGCCTACTGTTAATGGAGAAGGAAAAATATCAGTGCTGGGTCGAGAGATGTTGACTCGGACAGTGCTGCACGGTTTGGGGCTGGGTTCCCTGCTGTTCCTCACCTTTATCAAGAATTTGAAACAGAGGAAAAACAATAAATCCAAGTTCACAGTTTCTTGATATTGTGTGTCCTGTGAGGGGTGTATAGAATGGGGTCAGGAGAATGTGGACAGTGTAAGTGAATGGCAGATGAGCAGCTATGTGGTAACAGGGGAGCTCACCCATGGTCACAGATACAGCAAGTCCCTTGCTAATTAATGTATTCACCCCACCATTTGTAGCCATGACTTCTGCTGTCACAACTGAGCCCAAGAATTCCCTCTGTTGGCCTTTGCTATTCCAATGCTTCCCTCATCACTCTGCAGTCTTCCAGCCTCTGAATGTAGTCTCAAGGGTCTCGGCCCAAAACACCGACTGACTATTCATTTCCATTGGTGCTGTCTGACCTGCTGAGTTCCTCTGGCATTTTGTGTGTGTTAATCATTCTCAGTCTTTATCCAAATTCCACACCCCATCAATCCATCTGGTTCTTTGTCCAACACTGCCGACAAGTAGAGGTTTGCATTCTGGCATCCAAAACCCTCCATCTCCAGGTAAACACCCCCCCCCCCAGGCCTTTTAATCATCTGGAAAGCATCCTTTTCTCCAGTCCTTCCTGGTCTTTCCCTTTGGAATTCTGCACCACAACCCCCTGACCCCACACTCTAATCCTCCCCATCTATTGCCCATCAGCAAACAGATATTCTGTCAACTGCCTTAGTGGCCGTTGGCATTTTCTGTCAACGCTTTCAGTCAACTCGATCCATTAGAAGATGCTGTGTTGATGTTACTGACATAAAATGTTTCCTTGAGAGATTCACCAAACAACTCATTCTTCAGTGGTGTTTCCTTCTGCTCCTTGTTGACATGGTGTACATAAATCAGACCTTGGATTAAATCGCCCTCAGCACCAACACACCCCAGTATCTCGGTGTGAGTGGACAGGTGTTGGCGAAGGGCGATAGGTATTGTAGGCGAGGAAAGGAATAGATGGTTCTCATTACGCTTTGTGACCAGGGCAGCACTGATACAAGTTACGACGGTACAGCTGTGTGAAGCACAACACCGATTGGCTGCACTGCTGCCACATCATAATGGGACCCAAAGGTAGCCACAAATTCTCAGGGAAAAATGAGGATCAACTGTTACATGCACATCTGTCTTTGGATGTCAGGCTCCCTGGTCTGCAATTCTGTGCTTTCTCCCTCTCCTTGCACCGTTATGTTTGCTACCCCACAATGAATGGAAACGTCCAAAATCTGTGGATTTCTGGAAGATGAGAACCTGTGCACCCATTCTTAAAATCCAAAGGGCACAGGTCACAAGGTTCATCAGTTCCTGGAGTTTATCTTCAGTATACGTTCTCAATTTCTCAAGCTCCACTGGGACTTTTCCACTTCCTCGATTGCCGCACAAGAACATATATTTATTTAACTTCTCGGCCATTCTGTTATTCCACTGTATAACTTCCCCTGTCTCAGCCTGTGAGGAAACCACAGGAACTCCTGCTAATCACTTGTAGAAACTTCTCTGATCTGCTTCTATGTTCTTTTCTCAACCACTTACCTATTCCACCTGCCTGGATGTCCCAGCAACCTGGCCATCCTTTTCTGAAGTCTGGAACTTTCCAGTCCTGGGGATTACAGTGTTAAGAGGCTTTTCCTTTGACCTAAACCTGTCTGTGGATTCTCAGTACCTGTGAATTGTCAGGGCTGATTTTCCTTCGAGATTTATTTTGCTTTGATGTTTTGAGCCACACTTACCTGAACTCAAATTTAAAATATTGACCTTTAATCATTGGGACTTGTATAATTTTCACATCTTACACATTAATGAAGATGAGGTAGTTCAGTGTCTCAGACTTGCACTGAGTCAGGAGCAGAGATTTTGAACTGAGCAGCAGAAATTTAACTTGTTAAAGCACCATCCGTAAGTTCTTATTGACATCACACATCAATGAACAGCCGGGGTTGTAGCTCAGAGTTTCAGCATTCATTAAACGGTCCTTCTTTCCGAGGTGAATCGGATCGATTAAACTGCGACAGAGACAAAACAGATGAGTTCACCCTCCTATTGCATCTTGGTTCTATATTATACCAGGTCTGTGTAACAAGTCCCATGGTTCTGTATTACAGCAGGTCTGTGTAATGAGTCCCATGGTTTTGTATTACACCAGATCTGTGTAACGAGTCCCACAGTTCTGTATTACATCTGATCGATACAACAAATAGGGCATTAAGAACCGACGCACCAACAATCCCTTTCCTCACACAGATGCTGCTCGACCCCTGGGGTTCCCCCAGCAAATTGTTTGTTGCTCCTGATTCCGGTATCTGCTGTCTCTTGTGTCTGTCTAGAATGAATTGCTGAGTTACCTATTGCATCCCTTGTGTGCCAAAACCCTATGCTGCGTATAACTTGCATCCTGTTATGGATCCCTCATTACATATTACATAGAACAGTACACAGAGAAACAGGGCCTTCAGCCCACAATGATGTGCCAAACCAGCTAAAAAGTAGATCAAACCCCTCCAATAAACAATCCCTCCTAGCTACACAATGTCTATATCACTCCATCTTCCTTACATCCATGTGTCTATCCAAATGTCTCTTAGAAGCCTCTAATGAATCTGCCTCTATCACCATACCGGACAGTGCATTCCAGGCATCCACCACTCTCTGAATAAAAAACTTACCCCTCACATCCCCTTTGCACCTATCCCCTCTCACCTTCAATGCATGCCCTCTGGCATTAGACATTTCAACCCTAGGAAAAAAATACTCTACCTATGCCTTTCATAATCTTATAAACCGCTATCAGATCTACCCTCAGCCTCTGGTGCTCCAGAGAAAACAACTCATGATAGCATGTGCCCTCTAAACTAGGCAGCATCCTGGTAAACCTCTTCTGCACCCGCTCCAAAGCCTCAACATCCTTTTGCCCTTAACAGTGTACCATCTCCTTACATTTGCCCACAAAGGTGGAACACCTCATATTTATCTGGATTAAACTCCATCTGCCACTTCTCTGCCCATTTCTGCAACTGATCTATATTGAGCTGTAGCCTTTGCCTGTCTTCTAAACTATCCACCACTCCACTGATCTTGGTATCATCCGCAAACTTACTAACCCACCCAACTACATTTTCATCCAGGTCACTTATAAACAGCAGAGGTCCCAGCACAGATCCCTACAAAAGACCACTAATGACAGGCTTCCAACTTGAATAAGTCCCTTTGAAACAATTGTATGAAGCAATGCAACAAATTTCCTCATATTAAGACTGTGAGGCAACAAAATCATTCATTGTCCACTGTGCTCTATAATGAATTTCATTGTGTTCTATTACAAAGGAAGGTCTCCTTCTCCACTGCATTTACTATATGTGAAGTTAGTCAGAAATCTGTGTATAAATTAGGGAACTGAAACTCAGTGAGATTTTCTGAATGCCGCATAGGCATTGATTTGAAGATCTCCACAAAGCAAAAATGTCCGCAGATGATAAACGGGGGTTGCTGTCTGCCCTGGTGTGGATCTCATGAAGACGAGTGTTCACCCCACCTACTGTTTACAACGGTGCTGCTGTGGTGATGGGGCATTGTCACATCCCTCTCCTGAATGGAGGGTGTTTGAAAGTTGGAATGAAAAGACGAGTGGAAAGCTGTGTGGCCACAGACCAATCAGTCTAATGCTACGCTGCAGGCCAGCAATGGTATTGTAGTGATTGATTTGGTCAATTCCCTCCATGGACCACAGAGATCTGCCCAGAGCTGAAGATGTTGGGCAGGTGAGGTCTGCCCGAAGGTGTATGGAACCAATACATCATATCCAGCGTTGAGTCCTCAACATCTCCCTAAAGTCACACTGGAGTGTCAATCGTTTTGTATCTGTGTTTTGAATCTTTACCAAGTCCTGGATCATTACATTCTCACCAGCTCCTCTCACATTTATTCTTCTTCAATCCAGGGAGAATGACACAGACTTTGTGTTACGATCCAGCAACAATGAATATATAATTGAGACAGGTTTTTTACAACAAATAAAACATTTATTAAACACTGCTAAAAAAACCCCCAAAAGTAAACAAACGACTAACTTAACTGGAAGTCAGCTGTGATATGGCAGCTCGAACAGTTCTTAAAGCGAGAATGCGAAAACAGTTCTTCAAGCGATAATGCAAAAACAGTTCTTAGGAGTAGTAAGGCGAAAGTCCAAACGTTTACACAGTCACTTAGGAGAGACTTGCCTTGAAATATTTTAAAAATCTCTTTCATGGCGTTACTGCTGATTCCAGCTGAAGTATGCTTTGTCGAGGGATTTACAATTGAAGAAAATGAAATAGCTTAAAAGCACTGACCTTTCCTTGGCGAAACTCTGCATCCAACTCTCTGCTCTTTTTTGGCAAAACAGGAGTTATCATGGATGCAAGTTACTAATTCCTCGTGTGAAGATTAAATAAAGGTCGAACCTGCTTCACAGTTGACATCAACTTTCCTCGATCTTTCAGCTTCCCGAACTTCAACAAATCTTCACTCTGCGACTGCACTTTAACTGGCGGTATTGTAGCAAAACTGCCGACAATAACCTTTGGCTTAAGGCAGAAAGTAAAACACTTTAAAATAAAACTGCATCATAACATAGAATGTGCAGCAACATGGAATCACTGGCGAATTCAGCCACAAACTGCCCACGTCACAGGGAGGGGTTCTCCTTTTATACCCTGTTGAAAGAACTATCACATGACCTTCCACTGGCAGGAAAATGACGTCACTTCACCATCGCAAGACCATTACCTCATATCCAGCATAGCCTCAATTACATCATGGTCATGTGACAGGTCCAAGATAACACCTCCCTCCAAAAAAAAATTTTGATCTGTCAAGAACAAAATTTTAACAATTACTCACACAAGAAAAAAAATACACAAATGTATAAAATTTACACCATACACAGTATATAGTATTATCATACATCAACTGACAAATTATTACACAGGAGTGTTACAAATGTTAAAATATCACTCCATAAAAAATTTACATTGTACATTCAACTTTGAGATAGACAATCAGCAATTACATTATCTTTACCTTTAATATCAGCTATTAAAATAATGTACTCTTGTAACATTAAATTTCAATTTAATAATCTTCTATTTTTGTTTTTCATCTTACTCAGAAACACTAACATATTATGGTCAGTGTAGACAATGTGGTTTTTGAGTTGTACCAATATATACATCAAAACGTTCTAAGGCCAAAACAACAGATAACAATTCCTTTTCTATTGCAGAATAGTTTCTTTGATGCTTGTTAAATTTCTTAGAAAAGTAAGCTATGGGATGATCAACCTCATCACCCTCATTCATTTGCAATAATACTGTTCCTGCAGCCTCATTGCTAGCATCTACAGTTAATGAAAAAGGTTGTTCAAAATCAGGTGCCTTGAGCACAGGTTGTTGACATATCATAGTTTTCAGTTTCTCAAATGCTTCTTGACAAGGCACTGTCCACACAAACTTTTCATTCTTTTTCAAGAGGTTAGTTAATGGAAGGGCAACATTAGCAAAATTCTTACAAAATTTTCGATAATATCCTACCATTCCCAGAAATTTTCTGTGAGTTTTTTCCCAGTTGGAGTGGGAATCTCTAAAATTGTCTGAGCAGGAGCTACCTTACCTTGACCCACAGCATAACCAAGGTAAGTTACAGTGGCATGTCGTTTTAGCTAAATTAATAGTTAAGTTAACTTTTGAAAGCCTTTCAAATAATTTCTCAACCGCAATAATATGTGCTTCCCAAGTATCATTTCCTGTCACTAAATCATCAATATAAGCATCTGTATCTTTTAATCGCTGAATCACAGAGTTAATCATCTGCTGGAAAGTACCTGGGGCATTCTTCATCCCAAATGGAAGAACATTATATTCATATAACCCAGATGGAGTTACAAATGCAGAAATCTCTCTACCTCTATCCGTTAATGGAACACACCAATATCCCTTCATTAAAGCAGTCTTTGTAAGGAATTTTGCTTTTCCCACTTTACCTACACAATCATCTACTCTAGGAATTGGATTCGCATCTGTTTTCATTATAGTATTCACCTTCCTATAGTCCGTACAAAACCTAATACTACTGTCTGATTTTGGCACCATAACACAAGGTGAACTCCAATTCAAGTTAGAAGGTCAAATAATATTATTCTCTAACATATATTTAATTTCCTTCTCAGTAAGTTCATATTTTTCCATGTTCATCCTATATGGGTGTTGTTTAATGGGTTTGGCATCTCCAACGTTTACAGCATGTGAAGCTACAGTGGTCCTTCTAGGAACATCTGGAAATAAATCCTTATATTTAAAAATTAATTGTTTCATCTGCTGCTTCTGCTCTGGCTGTAAATGTGCTAATTTATCATCAATATTTTCCAGAATGGTTGAGTTTGGTAATCTGACAGAAACAATGTTAGGTTTAGAATGAGCTTCAGATGAATCATCTATTATGCTCCTAGTAAGATCAGACTCATTATTATTGACCACAACAGTCATAGTAGCAGACTGTTTCTCATAATATGGCTTTATCATATTTATATGGAAAAGTTGAGTTGGCCTACGATCTGTAGTTTTTATTATGTAATCCACATCATTGATTTTAGACGCAATTTCATAAGGACCATGAAGCTTAGCTTGTAAAGGATTCTTTTGCACTGGGAAAAGAACCAGCACCTTATCTCCAGGGTTAAATGTCTACATCCTGGCTTCTTTATCATACCAGGTTTTCATTTTCTCCTGAGCAAATTTTAAATTTTCCCTGGCTAAGCTACAAGCTTTATGTAATCTGTCCTTAAATTTTAAAACATAGTCCAACAAATTAGTGTGTACTTCTTTATTAATCCATTGTTCTTTTAGTAAGGCTAAAGGTCCTCTAACTCTATGCCCAAATACAAGTTCAAATGGACTGAAACCTAATGATTCTTGGACCGACTCACTTACTGCAAATAGAAGTAAGTGTATACACTCATCCCAATCATTTTCATTTTCCACACAATACGTCCTAATCATAGTCTTGAGGGTAGAATGAAACCTCTCAAAGGCACCTTGTGATTCTGGATGGTATGCAGATGAAGTGATTTGCTTAGCTCTCAATTTATAAACTATCTGTTGAAACAATCCAGACATAAAATTACTGCCTTAATCAGATTGTATTTCCTTAGGCAACCCAAAATGTAAAGAATTTTATAAGAGCCTTCATTACAGTTTTAGCTGTTATATTCCTAAGCGGTACTGGAAACCTAGACACAGTGCACATGATAGTCAACAAGTGCTGATAACCAGTTTTTGTCTTTGGTAATGGACCTACACAATCTATAATAACTTTAGAAAACGATTCACCAAAAGCTGGAATAGGTTACAATGGAGCCATCGGTGTAACTTGATTTGGTTTTCCCACAATTTGGCAAGTATGGCATGTTCTGCAAAACATCGCCACATCTTTTTTTAAACCAGGCCAGTAAAAATGTTTTAAAATCTTGTCCATAGTTTTCCTTATGCCTTGATGTCCACCCAAGGGCACACTATGGGCTAAAGTTAAAATCTCATTTTGATAAACTTAGGAACAACTACCTGATGAACAACCTTCCAATCATCACTTGCAGGAATTGTAGGCGGTCTCCACTTCCTCATTAACACTCCTTTCTCAAAATAATATCCTACTGACACCTTATCAATTTCACTATCTGGAAGAGCTTGTTCTCTTAATTTGATAATCTCAGGGTCTCTACTCTGCTCTGCTATCATCTCCTTCCAAGACAAAGACAAATCTTCAAGGTCAGACTTACTCCAAGAATCTTGTTCAAACAATGAAGGTAAGAAAGTTTCTGACACATCCTCAAAACTTGAATCCCAAGTTGAACAATCATGAGTAACAACCTCATTCTGCACATCAATCTTTTTAGCCATTGCTCGAGTTACAACACAGGAAGAATCTGTGTTAGAATCCATCCGTGGTTCCTCTGACTCTATTGTCAAATGCACTTCAGGGAAAACTTGTCCACCTGCCAAGTCATTACCTAACAATAAAGAAATATCCTTCACAGGTAAGCTCAATTGTAATCCCACTTTAACAGTAAGTGTCCCCCATAAATTGGTATCATCGGCAGACGTGAGTACAGAGTTCTCTCTGGAATATACCGTATGTGACTCATTGCAATCGCGGTCTCCCTGCAACTTGTGAGCTCAGGCCTCATTCGGTAATGCTGTGTGTCTGAAGGTGTATCGCAGCTCCTTCCCACCCGAGGTACAGAGGTCCTGAGAGGTCCTGTTATAATGGTCCTCCTCTTGGCCTCACCAGCAGTACAAAGGAAAACTTATGAAGCAATATGTTTGGCACCATCTTGGCTGCAGGAGCTGCCGGGAGGATGGTCAGTGGTGTCCAGATACTTCAGGGGCTCCACTCTGGATTTGCTGTCTGTATTTACTCCAGTAGCCTTCATCTCTCCCAGAGCTGCTGACGTGACAGTGGGGCTACTTGTCCACAGCTGGGTATCTGGTTCACGAGCACCAGGGTGTGTCCGCACACCTTTGGGCCTGTGTGCTACATGTGCAGGGTCCAGACCCCCTCCCTATCATGTGCAGTTTAGCCCGAGTCTGAAAGGAGTTCAATTTCCATGTGTCACCAGTGAGGAGGCGCCACATGAGGCTTGCTGTTGGAGGGGATGTGTACTGGCAAGAACAAATTACACATTCAGCTCGGCTGTTTGCAAGATTGCTAGCCAGTGGTGGAAGCTGAAAGTGAGAAAGCAAATACATTCCAATCAGTGTATCAACAGAAATGCTAAATGCCAACCACTTTTCCTGAAGGATTAGTGGGACCAAGTTCTAATGTATCCATGCCGATTGAAGGCATTTATGCTGGAGCTATAATTGACACAGGTTCTCAAGTTACTTTACTCTACAGATCCTTTTACAACAGGTATTTGTCTCATTTACCATTGACTCCTATCATCAGTGTTCTTCAGATTTGGAACTGTCTGGTACACTCACTGTTAACCAATTGCTCTATGTTCTGGTGGAGTAGTTAGAGTGACTGGGAGCTGCCAAATTTTCAGGAGTGCTCAGCACCCTAGACATTTCAGTGGATGCTCAGTGGATGATTATAAGTAGGAAGAATCAGTCTTACTTGCAGGAGGGTTAGTGAGACCTGAACAATAGAAAGTTTTGGCTGATTATTCTCACAGGGGACAATAATTGTCAGGACCATGTCAGGAAGAAATGCCATCCTCAGATATTGCATGCAGATTGTACATCTCTTTCCTGTGGTGGTATTTTCTAGTGTTACAGTGGAGAAAAAGAAACAGTTTCCTGCATTGGAAAAGTTGACATCAAAGTCATTCAGCTTTGATGATTTACCAATACCAGAGAAATGGAGACAGAATCTAACTGATAGGACATTGGAACACAAAGTCATCTTTTCTACTGATGAGTTTGATATTAGTACTCACCAAACTATCAGAGTGACAGAAGAGAGAAGTTTCACCGGTTTGGAGCAGTGGAGGTTGAAGATGTTAGACAGCACCTGCTGAAACTTAAGGACACTGGAATTATCACTGAGGCAAGGAGTCCCTATGCAATGCCTATTGTGGTTTTGAGGAAAAGGAATGGGAAAATATGAACGTGTATTGATTACAGTACACTGAACAAATGTGAAACCCCAGACCAACATAGAGTTCCACAGATTGAAGATGTTCTGGCCTGCTTAGGTGGATGCAAATGGTTCAGTGTGTTGGATTTAATGTGGGTATTACCAAATATGAATCAGTGAATCTGATAAATGAAAGACAGCATTGATACGTTCTCTTCAATTTTTTTCAGTTTGAAAGGATCCCCAGGGCACATCAGGAGCATGGGCTAACTTCCAACGCGTCGAGCATTCTATTGGACACATGAATCTGCATGAGGTAGTTTTGTACTTGGATGATCTCAGAGTGTTTGGGTCAACACTGGAGGAGCATGAGACGAGACCACTGAAGATGTCAGACCACTTGAAAGCTGAAGGTTTCAAAGAAGTGCCAGTTCTGTAAGACGTCAGCCAACTATGTAGGACACAGACCGTTCTAAGATAGAGGTAGTAACCACATTGCCAAGACCCAAGACTGTGGGTGTGCCTCCCAAGAAGAAAGCACAGTGATCAGGGAATGGATTTTGAAAGCCACCTCATACATGAGTTACTGACCGTACTTAGAGTTGAGAAGTCAAGTACAACGTCAAGGACAATGTTATATCAAGGCAATCCTCATCTTGAGAGATTTAACAGGACATTGTTAGACATAGTAGAACTCTTGATACCAAGAAAAAGAGCAAATGAAGTCAGTATAGTGGAAATCGTGTGCATGGCTACAACCAAACTCAGAACGAAGACACTGGCTACTCGCCATATTATTAATGTTCGGGTGCAAAGCCAAATTACGTGGATCTTTGTTTTGGAACCTCAGGCTCAGAAGCAAAATTTGCAGTTTGTTTTTGGTTGAACCCAGAAGATGGAAATGGTCCGTTAAAAATTCTCCATCAGAACCATCTTTTACTTCTAGGGCAGGGAGAACATATTGACCCAGAGTCTGATCTAGAACCTACACCTGGTAAAAGATCTCAGCAAAGGAGAAGAAAAAAAGGAAAGAAACAAGCTGAAGACACTAGGATGGTTTTGGTGGAATGGCATGAAGAAGAAATTATAAAAGATAAACTGGACGAATCCTTTCAACACTGTACAGACTCAGAAGGTAAGGAAATTGGAATGTGGCATGACCCCCAAGAGGAAGCCCCCTAAGAGGAACTGATTAAAAGATTTCAGAACCCCTCAGTCTAGACCTAGTGGGAATGCACTGGAAAAGCAGAGGTGATATTAGATAGTAAGTGAAACAGACTCCAATATAATAGAAGGTGAAGCCAGGACTACTCAGAGGGCAGGAGAAACTGAGTTTTGCAGTAAGAAACTGATAGTATACAGGATGGAACATCTCAAAGTAAGCATGAAAAGTCACTAGAAAAGATTCAGACTAATGAAGCAGTGACTGAGAATCAACTATTAAAGGAAGATGAAAGTGAAGCTGAGATAAGAAGGTCTCAGAGTTGGGAAACTGCCAGATACGCTGGCATGCGTCACATCTGGAAATCAGAGTGTTGAGTGAATGCCAATAGTGAAATATGTTACTTCCATTTACAAATGGATTGGATGTCCTGTTATCACTTCATTCATTTGATTGCTGTGAGCCGTATGCCTGAATACTATCAGAACATAAAGGTAAACATAATTGTTACTGTTATTGGGTATAAGTGTTGTGTTAGTATTAATGTTTACTATGTTCCAAAGGTTTACAAAGTCATGAGGATGTGCCTATTTTAGAAGGGGGAGAATGTAATATCCTGGTTAAAAACCGTGCTTTATTTTATCAATACAGTTATGTTTTTCAGCATCTTATTTTGCAAATCTCCTCAAAATGCAAATCTATTAAAAAGTGTTCCTCTTATTACATTATAGATTTTATAATATACATTTTCTCTTGGGTGTTTCATTTTGATGTTTAATATAAAAATTCAGTTGATTAATAAGTTCGGGTTGTTGAATTAACCAATAGAATTTGTGTTGTTAACACTTTGCCCAATAAGATGCCTGGGAAAAGAACAAAAAAGTTTCAAGAAAGATGGAGAGAAGAAACAGACAACAAACATAGTGGAACACTTGCAGAAGCAAATTTGGAAGGACCATTACAGATGTCCGGAAAGCCTCATGCAGACTATAGTCTCACAGAGAATGTGTAGATAACCTTCAGTTAAAAAGCTAGCACCCAACAATCATAGAAAGAGCAAGAGGAGACAGTTTGAACATCTTTCCATGGATGTCTGAAAATGTATTAATTTTTATTTTTGTTTGGATTGGTTCTTTGGCACAGAAACATTTCAGTACCGTGAGTAAATGAAGTGAAGCAAACTAGACTGATTACATGGGAATGAGCTTCAATGATTACATGCACACTCTAGACCAGGCATGGGCAAACTACGGCCCGGGGGCCATATGCGGCCCGTTAAGCTTTTTAATCCGGCCCGCAGAACTTGATGAAATTATATTAATAAGCCTTGTTAACATTTTCCCCCTGCAATTCTGGCATTTTCCCAATAGATGATGCACTCTATATACATTTGTGGCGACCCAATTCCTGGCACATCCAAACCGGCTCACAATTAGCCAGCGTTCCAGCTAAGGGAGATAGCCTGCGGGGATTTGTGAGCAAAGAGCTTTGGAGCCTCTGCGCCACGGGGGGCAGGTTGAGGGAGGCTTAAAAGTGAGGCTGGGGATTTCGAATAAAGTTTTTTTTCTTCAACTGCAGTTACCGACTCAGTGTCGTAATTTTAGCGCTGCATGTAGCACACCGCTACACATTGACCTTTGTTGAGGTGCAGCGTATTACTCCACATTTGCGCTTTACTCTTTGTTTGGCTTGACCTATTTGTGTGAACAGGCGTTCAGCGTCATGAACATCCACAAAGCCAGCCACAGATCCAAGTTAACTGACCAACACCTCAGATCAATCCTGAGAATCGCCACAACAAAACTAAATCCAGACTTTGATGCGCTGGCTAAAAAGGGAGACCAACAACACTGTTCCCACTGAAATTAAAAATAAGTTTCTTCGTTGTGTTATGTAAAAAAATGCATTTGAAAATATTTTTTTCAATAAGCCTTACATGTTACAGGTCATTTCTGTTAAGTGATGGACATGAGTAGTGCGCAGGTGCACGTACGTTCTCAAAATAAAAAAATGCGCTCCAGATCAAATAACGCGCTCCGCATACTGGCGTGCTGTCACTGTTCTGTCCTTGTGCTGGTCGTTGTTGAGTTTTGGCACAGGGGACAATTGAATAAGAAGGAGCAGAACAAGTAGACCTGCATCTCCTACCGTTTTTGAAATAAAGACAGGCAGGAGGAGAGTGATGATGATAATATCTTGAAGGATAACAGAATTTTCAGTGCTTTAAAATAATAACTGTTACTATTAAAAAAGCTGTATTTTATTCATTTAATTTTCAGTGTTTTAAAAGTCATTTCAATAAATAGCTAAATACCATGGGACTTCAAAGACAGATATTTTGTTGTAATGCATTTGTTCATTTTCAATTGAAATTAAAGCACATGTTCTCTACATATCCCATGATATTTTATTTTCTCTTATGAGGTGTATTACAAAACACTCCGTCCATCTGCTCCTGCTTCTGGCAAATTTTAGAACCCTTTGTGGCCCACAAGTCAAAAAGTTTGCCCACCCCTGCTCTAGACTGATAGATGCATTGGATTCTTTTCTTCATTTTATTTGTTATAGCTTAAAATGTTTTATCAATAAAATTTACAGCTGAGTTTAGACTGGTGTGAGCTAAATTAGTGCTTTCTGGAAAACATTAAATTTGCATGGGTGTCTGTCAGTATTCAGACAGCTTATTGCCTTAGCTTCCCTTAGAAGAAATATTAAGACTTTCATTGTGGATACCCAAATCATATCCATCCTCGATCCATTTATTTACTGGTCTTTTCATCGTTAATCCCATGTATTGTAGCGTTATGTTGCTGTTGTTTGTATTCACAGTAACAGCTAGCTCATTGTAGGCCTACAGTGAGAGGGTTACACATTACTACCTGCCCAATGTATTCAACAGCTAGTGGAAACTTAACGGTAATCTTCACTAAAGATTGACAGGTTCCTTTCAGGATGCCCATGAAATCACAAAATGTCTCAGATTTCATACCATTATCAAATGATAAATGTCATTCAAATTAGTACGATATAAACTGGGCCAACAAGAGTTGTCAGATTAGTTGTAAATCAAAAAATGAGCTTTTAACCTCTTTCAAACACTTCCTACCTACACCTTAATTAGTTTTGTCATCACTGTCATTTCATCAACATGTCTTCATGTTGTTACCTCCAGGCTCAATGTTCACAATTCATCTCGTCTTTCAGCTCCCAACTTCTAAGTGTTGACACACCAAAGCTTCTGCCATGATCTAAACCACCACCTGAGCTCTTCGTGACAGCGTGAGGAGCCGGAGAGTGTTGGGCTGTGAAGGTTTCCAGAGCACCTGAAATTATTTATTGTGATCTTTACCAGATTTGTTAATCCCCAGTGTTTTCTGTTAACCCGGTTAAATTTATATTGACTGGCATGTGTTTTCCGCATTCAGATCCCGGTTTACTAGCTTTGAGAATGTTGCTTCTCATAGTATCGCACTGCAAAGCCATTGTTGTTTTGTTTGAACTCTTATTAATACACCCTGGTCACCGTGTCTATTTGCGAGTCTGTCTTTCCTCCACACTTGTCTTGCCTTCCACTATTTTACACCACAGCTCCCTCCCCTATAGCTGGGACCCACTGCACCCCTGTCTTCTTAAAAAAATTGTTTTGATCTGATTAAAATATTTGCACGAGAGTTTCACCAAACACTCGTTCTCGAGTCAGTTCCCTTCTGCCCCTTATTCCGTCATTAAACATCAATCGGAGCTTCCATTAAATCACTCTCAGCACCAACAAAAATGCCTCAGCATCTCGGTGTGAGCGGACAGGTGTTGGTGAAAGCTGATGGTTATTGTAGACAATAGGGATAAATAGACGGTGCTCACTAACAAGAGACAAGCTGCTGATGCAGATGACCTCAGAGCTGATGCAGATGACCTTAGAGGGACATTAGACTGTGGTTTCTTTGTTTCACGGAATCCTGGTTAACTCCTTACATACAGGATGCAGCAATTCTGATCAACAGGTTTATGGTCAGGATAGATCTATAGAGTGTCTCAAAAACAGAGGTGGATAATTATGCCTCGTGATCAACTCCACATGGTGCACAAATATATCAGTGCTGTCCCAATTCTGCTCACCAGACCTGGAATATCTAGCAGTTAAGTGCCGCCCATTTTCCCTACCATGGGAGATATCAATGATCATTTTGATAGCAGTATACATTCCACATCAGACCAATGTCAATCAGGCTTTAGATGGTCTGAGCACTGGGTTCAAGATGCATGAAACAGCGCACCCTAACGCCTTTACCATCGTTTTGGGGGATTTTAACTAGGGCAGTCTGAAAAAAACATTAAGCAATTACCATTAACGGATCACTTGCAATACAAGAGGAAATAACACACTGGACCATTGCTACACCACCATAAAGAATGCCACCCGTGCTATTCCACACCCTCACTTTCGGAATTTTGATCACCTGGCTGTACTTTGACTCCCTGAATATAGGCAGAGTCTGAAGACTGTAGTACCAGCAGTGAGGACCAAGAAGTTTTGGACAAGGGAAGCACAGGAGCGCTTACAGGATTGCCTTGAATCAGTGGACTGGACAGTATTCAGGGATTCATCTGGGAATCTGTATGAGTTTGCTGCAGTTGTTACCGATTTTGTTAAAACCCGTGTGGATGAGTGTGTGCCTACAAAGACTTGCTGTACATTCCCAAATCAAAAGCCGTGGATGAACCAGGAGGTACATTGTCTGCTGAAGGCTACATCTGTGGCATTCAGGGCTGGCAACCCAGGTCTGTACCAGAAAACCAGGTATGATTTGCGGAGGACTATTTCAAGAGCAAAAAGACGATTTTGAATCAGGTTGGAGGTGACATCAGATGTACAACAACTCCACCAGGGTTTGCAAGACATTACTTCCTACAAAGCGAAACCCAATAATATGAATTGCAGCGATGCTTCACTACCAGATGAATTCACTGCCTTATATGCCCACTTCGAAAGGCAGAATATAATTAGCTGTCAAAATCCCTGCTGCACCTGATGACCCTGTGATCTCTGTCTTACAGGCCGATGTTAAGCTTTCGTTAAAGAGGGTGAACCCTCGGAAGGCAGAAGGACCCGATGGAGAACCTGGTGAGGCTCTGAAAACTTGTGCCAACCAACTGGCAGGAGTATTCGAGGACATTATCAACCTCCACTGCTTAGGTGCAAGTTCCCACTTGCTTCAAAAAGGCAACAATGATCCCAGTGCCTAATAAGAATAATGTGAGCTGCCTTAATGTCTATCGCCCCTTAGCACTCACATCTAAAGTGAAGAATTACTTTGAGATGTTGACTAGACTGAACTCCTGTCTCAGCCAGGACTGGGAGCCATTGCAATTTGCATATCGCCACAATAAGTCAACAGCAGACGCAATCTCAATGGCTCTCCACATGGATTTAGACCACCTGGACAACACAAACACCTATCTCAGGATTCTGTTTGTCGACTATAGCTCAGTATTTAACACCAGCATTCGTCGACTATAGCTCAGTATTTAACACCAGCATTCAAGTTACAGAACCTGGACCTCTGCACCTCGCTCTGCAATTGGATCCTCAACTTCCTAACCGGAAGATCACAATCTGTACAGATTTGTGATAATATCTCCTTCTTGCTGACTATCAACACTAGTGCACCTCAGGGGTTTGTGCTTAACCCACTGCGTTACTCTCTCTATACCCATGACTGTGTGTCTAGGCATAGCTCAAATGCCGTCTATAAATCTGCTGATCACACAACCATTGTTGGCAGAACCTTAGATGGAGACGAGAGGGCGTATATGCCAACTAGTGGAGTGGTGGCACAGTGACAACCTTACTCACATCATCAGCAAGACAAAAGAGCTGACTGTGGACTTCAGGAAGGGTAAGATGAAGGAACACATACCAATCCTCATAGAGGGATCAGGAATGGACAGCGTGAGCAGTTTCAATGTAGTGGGTGTCAAGATCTCTGAGGACCCAACATATTGATGCAGCTATAAAGAAGGCAAGGCATCAACTGTACTTCATTAGAAGTCTGAAGAGATTTGGTATGGAAACAAAAATAATCACAAACTTCTATAGATGTACCGCAGAGAGCATTCTTACAGACTGTATCACTGTCAGGTCTGGGGGGTGGGGAGGGGGGTGGTGGGGGTTGTGGGGAGCTACTGCACAGGACTGAAAGAGGATACAGAGGGTCATAAATGTAGTCTTTTCCATCTTGGGCACTAGCCCACAAAGTATCCAGGACATCTTCAGAGAGCCATGTCTCAGAAAGGCAGCATCCATTATTGAGGACTTATGCATGCTCTTTTCTCACTATTACCGTCAGGTAGGGGTATAGAAGCCTGAAGGCACGCACTCAACGATTCAGGAACAGCTACTTCCCTTCTGCCATCCAATTCCTGAATGGACATTGAACCTGTAAACATCACCTCACTCTTTTAACATATATTATTTCCGTTTTTGTACGATTTGTAATCTATTCAGTATACGCATACTGTAATTGATTGATTGATTTCTTCTTCTATATTATGTACTGCATTGAACTGATGCTGCTGAGTTAACAAGTTCCCCGACACATGCTGGTGATAATAAACCAGTTTCTGATTCTGAAATCCACGCAACTCACACGAACTATTAGAGGAATACAGAGACCAGGCAGCATCTACGGAAAAGAGTACAGTCGACGTTACAGGCAGGGACCATTTGGAAGGACCCTTCGAATGTCAACAGTACTCTTTTCCAGAGATGCTGCCTGGCCTGTGAGTTCCTCCAGCACTTTGACGGTGCTCATTACAGTGAGAGACCAAAGCTGCAGCAGGGCGGAATGGACACAAGTTACCCCGGTGCAGTTGTCAACGTCATTAACAGGAGCCAAAAGTAGCAACGAACTCTCAGGGAAAAAATGAGGAGCAATTGTTTAATGCACTTATTTTTTAATTATTTTTAAATTGCTTTACTTAGATTATATAAGCACACAGGTGAGGAAGAAAGCTGAGGTGATTAGGAGTCTCGGACTCGCACTGTGCCATGAGCAGAGATTTCCAACTGAGCAGCAGAAATTTCACTTGTTAAATCATCACCGACAGTTCTGTATTGTCGGCACACGTAGATAAACAGCCGGTGTTGTAGTTCAGAGTTTCAGCATTCATTAAACTGTCCTTCTCTCAGAGGTGAATGGGGTGATGCACCATCAATAACTCTGAGACGTGGGTTAAGGTAGGCTTTGATTGGCTGGAAGAAAGCAAAAGCAGCAAATGACCATCACACATCTTGGAGACTGAGGAAGTCTGTGGCTTCAATCGCCTTTATACTGGGGTCTGTGGGAGGAGCCACAGGACCAGTCACCGGGAGGGGGGGGCCTTTCCAAGCAGGTATATGTAGTTCACCACATGGGGTCAATTAAACTGCGACAGTGACAAAACAAATGAGTTAACTCTCCTATTGCATTTTTGTTTTGTATTACACCAGGTCTGCGTAATGAGGCCCACAGTCCTGTATTACACCAGGTCTGTATAATGAGTCCTACCGCTCTGTTTTACACCACAACGGAATGTGTTTGAAAGTTGCAATGAGAAGGGAAGTGTAAGCCATGTGGCCACAGACCATCAGTGTAATAATACGCTGCAGACCAACAATGCTATTGTAGTGATCGATCTAGTCAATTGCCCACAGCTGCTCTCGGAGTTATTCCTCTTTGATCCAAGGTGGATGACCTCAGACTTTGCCACATTGCCTTCCATCTGAATGAGCTTTGCCCAGGAACGATCTGTATCCGTGTTCAGTTCCTACCTATTTCACCCTCCAATAACCATTTCCTTTGCCCCATAACTTGCTGCATTCCTCACACATTTACACTGCGGTAAATAATTGAATGAAATGTTCAGCTCTGGGTTCGAGGAACTGAGTATTTCCAATACTTACCAGAAGGTCAATTGATCACTTAGCCAGAAGAATCTTTCCGTGGTATGGTTCATTCCATGCATTTTCTGAAACAAGGGATAATATTATCTATTTGACTAATTCAATTTAGAGTCTTTTCTGAAGCTGCAGTTTCTTTAATCGATGAGCCGGCCACTTGCATTTCTGGAGATATCTCTAGCTTGTCTGGGCTACTGCATACACCGTGGTAGCATATGAGCAAATACTACAACTTCTGCGCATGATCTCGAATCGAAAAATGACTCGCTGACAATCTGAGTCATCACAATGTTCTGATATTGCTACCGTCAGTCACGGTCTGAGAGCTTCATGCCAGTGTGTAATGGAAAAAGTAGATCTGTGTTGAACAGGATTTCAGTTCCTGTAACAGTAATGTAGAAAAGGGACTGGAAACTTCCAGAAGTGAAAATATTCCAGTTCCTATGATAACGTTACCAATGTCTCCTCTCCATGTTTCTGTGAAACTTACAGTGGGGTCTTTACTCAGACAACATGCACACTCAACCCTATCACCCATCAGCCAACGAACACCACTCCCTAAACTCCAGGTACCTTTGATTAGAGTGGATCCATTCCCCAGTATCAAGTGCATTCCAGAAATCTCCAGTCCTGTCATGATGCTGATCTCCATTGCCCCAAATGTCCATCCTTAATCTTCACATCCCTGTCAATATTCATTCAATCAAATTTCAAAAGAAATACTTACTGATTTTCTTTACCAGCCTCTTGAGAAAATCAGACAGCGTTCCATGTCTCTGCAGCATTTCATCTATTGGCCAATGAAACGAGAGACAATGTGAGGTGGCCAACGTTAGTGTTCAGAGTTCTGTATTTGCTACACGGTCACTATGTGTCACTGATCACTGGGTTTGCACAGTAATGAAGCAAATTTCGAGCCACACTGACATCAGAAAATAGATACCCCACATTTCATTCTTCCTTTAGCAGAATCTTTAAATAAAACACCAGAGTGTGCCCAAGAACACCAGTCTGTTCCTCTCTTAACAAGACCTCTTCCCCCAGTGCAGGGATCAGTTCAGGGGCATTTCAGGATGGAGAAGAAATGCTGACATTGCTCTCTGTGTCACCTGGCGTCAATAAACAAAACTGACACACCTGAAGATTCCGTATTCTGCCCAGACCAAAGATCACAACTGGACCAGGAGGAGACTGCTCAGCCCCTCACCCATTTAGTGGGGTCCAGGCAGCCCGTGCATCTTACTCACCACAGGTTGAACTAACAAGATGCAACTGAGGTCACCCTCAGGATCAAACTAATCCAGCTTCCTTCCTCACAACATTCAACATAGAACATAGGAGAGTGTATGCTCTTTTGCCCACAATTTTGGGTAGCCATTTTACCCTACTCCAAGATCAATCTAACCCTTCCCTCCCACATAGCCGTCCATTTATCTCCCATGCATGTGCTTATCTAACAGTCTCTTAAATGTCCTTAATTCTGATACCCCTCCCATCACACCTAGCAGAGCCTTTCCTCCGATCACCCGAGACTATGGATGGTCTCTCATATTAGCCTTTTAGCCAGGGGACAATGTCTCTGTATATCCACCTGACGATGCCTCTTATCATTCTAAACTTGTCTATCAATTCACCACTCATCCTTCTTCACTGTAAAGAGAAAAACCTGGATTGCCAAACCTATCCACAAAACACATGCTCTCCAAACCAGGGTGCATCCTGGTAAATCTTCTCTGCACCCTCCCTAATGCACTAACGTCATTTACATAAGGAGGGATCCTGACCTGAACATAGTATTCCATTCCAAAGTGATTGCATTCATCCATCACTTCTCAGCCCAGCTCAGTATCCGATCAATGTCCTGTTGTAATTGACAAAACTTCCATTACTACTCCACCAAACTTTGTATCATCTAGGAACTGAGGAAACTACCCTTTCTACCTCCCTCTGCTTTCTGGAGAAACACAATTCTGAATCCACACAACCAAATTTCACTGTAGTTCATGATTCCTGATTTTCTAAATGGAGTCTACAATGAGAAACCTGATACAAACACTAAAATCCATATATAACAATCCAGCCCACTGTTCCATCTTCATCAATGTGTTTCGTCACTTCCTCAAAGGATTCAGACAGGCCTCTGATATGCAACATGCCCACACGAACTCATGTTGACCATCCCTAATCAGACTATGTTTCTCCAAATTCTCCAGCATGTCATCTTTCTGAACATTGACATATCAGCCTGTTCAACATCAAGTATGTGATGAATATATTTGATTACAAATATTCATTAAGAATCGCCTCTCTCTCTTTGGACTCTCAGCACACGTTTCTTCTATCCATGATGCTCCACATTCCTTCTCGTTACCCTCGTGTTTATTGTGCTGTCTGATTTTGCTTCCTAATTCTGTATATTTGTCCTGTTTCCTCTTGTATTTCTCTTTCATCCTCTTGATGGTCAACATACCTTTTCAACCATGGTTCCTTCACCCTACAATTGTTTCATTGCATTAATAGGAGAAAGCTATCCAGAAGCCCATTCTGTCAATCACCCACACACTAGGGACAATTAACCTTTCAAGCTGAACATGCCTGAGACGTGGCAGGAAACTGGAGTGACTGGAGGACTTCCAGGCCATCAGCAAAATGATACAAACCCCACACAGAGACCACTGGAGGTCAGGATCAAACTCGGTTCATGAAACCATGATGCTTCAGCTCCACTAGCTGTGCTAAGCCACATTTTCAGAGTGACCAGCCTCTTTCTGAAGAAATTGTCTCATTCCAGACTCTTACCCAGATTTCCAGTCAGTGGTTCGTTATCCTCGTACTGAGACCCAACCAGCTCCCGTTGTGCCTCTTCTGTAATAGACAGAGAGCAATGTGTTGTGTTCAGTTGAGCTGATCACTGTGATTGTTTCTACATTCAATACAGACAGCTGGGAATCTTGGCTGTTTCCTCATTAGATTACCCTGAACCTGTTGCACGGACTGAAGCCATTTGGACAACAGTTGAGAGTTCGACACATCTCCCTCCCCTACCCCACCCTGCCTCATGACCCCCACAGAATATTGTTCTACTCCTTTGTCTCTCCAGCGTCAGGCTATAAATATCAATGTTACCCGTTGTTGTAGATGCTGCTCCCAGAGTAGAGCCGGGGAAGTGGTGGGAGGGGAACCTCACCCGTCACTGTCAGCACAGGGAGAGACAGCAGGGAATGTGAACTCTTACCCAGTTCTTGCTTCTCAAGCTCCCTCAGGGCAGAGTTGGACTCGTACTCCTCACGCGGGGCCTCCTCTGGAATAAATGCAACAAGCTGTAAGGAATCCTGACCACTCAGAATTGACTATTTCAGAAACGGCTGCCTGTCCCTCTGTTTAATGTTCCCCACTGAGCTGAATCCAGAATGGACAATGTGTGTGTGGTATAACGGAATGGTGAGTAATGAATAGATGGGAATGTGGTGAAAAGAGACAACACTTGTTCTTTCATAGGGACCAGCCAGCCTAAACTATTTGTTCCTCATCATCTATAACCTTGTTTCCATGTCAATGTTGAGTGTCAGTTCTCTCTTGTTTTGTGGCCCCTCATAGATGGTGTTTTTGCAGTTTGTTATTAAATTCATCAATCCCCACAAAATAGTCTCTGCTGCTCTGCATTTGGGTCAAGTCTCCTCTGCAATTCCTGACACCCGGATACTTTCAGCAATGGACTGGCTCATCAGTTAAAGAATGCCTTCTTGTTAATTCTATTTTCCACAAATTGTGTGTCCACTTCCCCCTCCCCACCCTCTGAACTGTTGCACTTGGATCACTCAGAGCCCTTTGTCAAAGATGACTGTTCTGTTTTCTTGTTTCTAAAACTTGGGCAGTGCAGGAAGTTCAATGTTTTTCTCAGGTTTAACAAAAGACAGAACCAATCTTTGAAGCCTGTGGTCTCTGCCACACTGTTGACCTGTAAACTCGTTCTCCGTCCATCCATCGGTAACCGGTCCAGTAACTTTATCCCTTCTGTTAATTCCACCAGAAATTGAACATTAATGTGGACAGATTCTCCTTTTTAAAAACACACTGAAAGCAACAAATCATTTGTCTGATTGCTACCTTGTGCTGTCTGGGTGTTATTGAGAATTTCAGATTGTTCAGTGACTCCATCCATTTCAATGATAAATGAAGTTGGGATTTGTTGGAAGGACGAGCTGCTGTTTCACCTGAACGTGTTCAGTATTGCTGAACACACTGAGGTTGGAGCAGAGGTGTCGTCCTCCTTTACTGCCCTGGAGAGCGGCAGCATGGACACAGACTAACTTGGGAGATCAGCTACATTCTCTCATCACCTCTGCCTGCCATGCTGAATCCCTGAGGATTCAATACTGTTCCGGGGCTTGACTGAGACTAAACTGCACAGGAAGAGAGAATCGGTGTTGGAGTCACTCACCTGCCCCAGCAGAATGGAGGGTGACCACAGACAACATGACCAAAAGCCTGAGAAGGGAGACTGCCTTCATTATTGCAGCTGTGACGTCGAGTGGTGAGCTGCCGTTCCTCCTGTCCTTTAAATACCCTCCTCTCATCACATCTCAGAGCTGTTCCTCCCCACCTCAGATTCCAGGAATATCTTTATCATTTGTCACTCTGGTAACCACCAGGTTGGCTCTTTGGATTCCAGGTAATAATCAATCAAGATAATGACACACCTCAACTCTCTCCCCACATAATGTAAAAGCTTTTACTGTTTTTCCATTTTTACTGTCTGTTCTTGTTATTCAGATGAAGAAAACAGCTCATCTGAGAGAGACTGGGGAATAAGAACAGACCAAGACTGCAGTTCTGCTGAGGGAAAATGGGGAAATTGGTGAATAAAATAATCCCAAGTTCACTGTGGAAGAAAATTTGAAGCATTATTACTGAGAGCACAGTGTTAAGCCATTTCTGTCACGACAACAGTACTGTCTGTTCTTGGTAAACTGCCATCTAACTAACCATTCCTAGCTATAAGTAACTGACTCGCATGCTTGCTTGTACTTTAAGAATGATGGGGTATCTGGTTTTTCTTTGGAATCATTGTTGGGTAATCTGCCCTAACGCTGCAGGCAGAGTAACTTTTATGCTGATTGGTGCTTCGGGTTATCACCTAGAACATGCTGTGAAATTTCTCTATTCACTACAGGAAGGATGTGGAAACCATTGAAAGGGTGCAGAGGAGATTTACAAGGATGTTGCCTGGATTAGGGAGCAGGCCTCATGAGAATAGGTTCAGAGAACTCAGTCTTTTCTCCATGGTACGATGGAGGATGAGAGGTGACCTGATAGAGGTGTACATGATGCTGAGAGGCATTGTTCATGTGGATAATCATGGGCTTTTTCCTTGGGCTGAAATGGTTGCCAGAAGAGGGCCCAGGTTTAAGGTGCTGGGGAGTAGGTACAGAGGAGATATCAGGGGTATGTTTTTTATTCAGAGAGTGGTGAGTGCGTGGAATGGGCTGCCAGCAACGATAGTGGTGGTGGGTAGAATAGGGTCTTTTAAGAGACTTATAGATAGTACATGGAGCTTTGAAAAACAGATGCCTATAGGTAAGTCTAGTAATTTCTAAGGTAGGGACATGTTCAGCACAGCTTTGTGGGCCAAAGGGCCTGTATTGTGCTGTAGGTTTTCTATGCTTCAATGTTTCAATTTGTGTGATTAAGTGTGTCTTGTCACGTAGATTTTGACTATAAAATATGAGTGTAATCTTTTGTTGGGCAGAGTCTCAGAACTTCACTTATTAGGTGTCTGAGACCTCCATGATGTCATGCTACAATAAAGGCTTTCTGAAGCAACCTCCCTCTGGGTCTGAGTAGTATTTTTCCACAACAGATTAGCGACAGGGACGGGATCCACTTAGTGTCCTAACATCTCTGAAGTGGGAGGGGAAGCCATTGAACCGACACTAGATTGCAGGATTCCTGAAAAGCACCCGAGCAGAAAAAGAGACTTTCCAAGTTAGGAAAGGGAAGTGTCCTAGCTAAAAGGAGGATGGCCATTTCAGATATCCCAGCTGGAAGGGGAACTAGAATTTAAAAGGTTAGCTACCGTGAAGAAGATAAAAGAATGGAGGGACTGCTGAGGAAATTCTAAACAACAGTGAGTGTTGTAGATAAGCTTTTGGGGGAAGTAATTGAGTTCATGCCATAACTGCGTTCTTTTTCAGACAATGGGAAGTGTCTGCAGTTGAGCAGATTCTGCTGCTCCTGTGACCCTACCCTGACGAGCGACATCACAAAGGGCCTTGAAAGTAAGTGAGAAAATGGAGAAATGGATGATAACTGTGAAGAAGTCTCAGCAAAAGGTAGGAGATCCTCTGGTGCCTCTGGTGTCTCCAGCAGACATGGTATTTAGGGAACAGGTGTCAACTGATCCGCCGTAACTTTTAGTAGCGACCGGTACGGCCACACCGAGGAAGCTTTAGAATCCCTTTGATACAGACCTGGTGGGATGAGGTAGAGAATGGGAATGGGGATTTGAATATCTGATGGGATGTTCTGAGAAATGGTCAGAGGTGGCAAAGAGACACCAACCCCCTAAACAAATGAGAAAGCAAGAAAAGGAGGAGGTTCCTCCTGCCGCACTAGGCCCCGATGAGAAGCAAGGCTCGGCACCACCAACCGCTCCGCCACCCTACCCCACGACATCGGCTCCCGTACCATTATACCCCCAGATACCCCAAAGGGTATCTCAAGGTAGCAGAGATTATGGTCCAGATGGAATGATGGATGAGGTAATGGAGATGGTAGCTGCCTGGTTCAGCAAAATAAGCGCACTCAGGGACAAGCAGCGCCTTCAGCTCCTGACGGAAGAGCAGATGAACACCAACACATGTTCAGGGGCAGAGAAGGCAGGGAGGCAGATTTGAGGGAAGAGATGACCAACCAGAAGTATGGCTCAATGAGCAGCCGCTTACTGCACCACCTCTTCGACAGTTCAGGCTCTGAATATAATGATAGGAGAGAAGGCAATATTAAAACCGTAGGCTCCTGCAGAAGCACGAGCTATGGTGGCTGAAACCCCCGATCCTATAAAAAGACCAGCAGCATTCCTCAATTGGTTGGAACGAAGATGTAAAATATAAAACCTCTCCCGAGTGACTTGCGAACCCTGCTGAAATGTGCCGATGGAAGTTCCTGAGCTGCGCTGAAGGACACAATGCAGGTTCCGCCCGGGGAGAAGGGGGACTGGCACACAGATGATTCTCAACTTCAACAAGGTAACAGATCCCTGGGCCATTGGCTGGCCCATAGAGGGAAGGAGGCCATTATGAGGGCAGCACAACAACAGGGGGACTTAGGAGAGGTGACTAGTTGTCTACAGAGGAAGGATGAAGGAGCCCTGATTTTATAGCTCAGTTTAGAAATACATGGGAGGAATATGCAGGGGCCCAGTTGGAAGGAAATGGGCCATTGGCCATTCAGACAATGCGCAATTGCATGCTGCCCCAATAGGCACAGACCTTTAGGATGAGAAACCTAATTTGGCAGGCTATGCCTTGGGCTCAGATAGTGACGACCCCGGTAAACATGAACCGGACGGACTCTTTGTCAGCCCTCGGGATGGCCCTAAGACACATAAGACACAATTTTACCAGCAAGAGCAAGGAAGGGGAAATGGAAAAGGGGGACAGACTCAGGGACAAAGAAGGGACAAATCCCAGGATATATGCCGCAAAGTGTGGGAGGAAGGGAAATTGGGCCAGGGAGTATCAAAGTGCCCCCTGCAGAGAGCCCGCAAAACCGACTGAACAAATGACAGAGGAGTAACTTCCTTCACTAATGGCAACCCTTTTCCACAAGAATAGGGGGTGCCGGGGGAGGTGGTGGTGCAGGGAGCAGTAATATCACTTACCCAAGACTCCGAAATGCAACCCATGGTAACCGTTAGAAAAGGAGACACTCTTTTCCGAGCCTTGGTGGACGCTGGCACTACCCTGTCCTCTGTACCCCCTCCCTGGGATTACCCCTAAGCCAGAACAGGGTAATAACCGTGGGAGTAGCCGGCATTCCCCTGTCAGAACCCCTAACAAAGAAAGACACTTTGTGTCTGGGAGACAATGGTATAGAAGAAACTTTGATAGTATCCGAAACTACTCCCTTGCTCCTGTTGGGACGCCAGGCTCTGTGCAAACCAGGAGCTGCTATTTACTTCACCCCTCAGGGCTTGTACATGGAAGTACCCTCGCCTCAGACACATCAGTTAACGTCCCTGCTCCTTACTCTCAAAGCTAAACTTGAACCAATATTATACTGCTGGTAACTGGGGGGCAACCCTCTACAGTTAAGATGTGCCAATTAAGGGAAGAACTTGAGAGGCTGACTCCATCGGCTCTTGCTGAAGCTTTGTGGAGCTTGCTGCAATTGGTTCAACACCACTCCCGTTTACACTGCACTGCCTCATCTGACCCTTGCCATGCGGCCTCCCCATCAGGTGAAACAGATAGGCCCCATAATTAAGCAGTATCAACTGGCCCCCGAGGCAGAAGAGGGCATAGCATGGTCATAGACTGTCTGCTCCAACAAGGAGTTCTCAAGCCTACTGTCAGCCCCTGTAACACACCAATACTGCCTATAGCCAAAGTTGGACATCCTAATGAGTGGCACTTTGTGCAAGATCTAAGAGCTGTAGACAGTATTGTAATTCCCATAGCCCCAGTGGTACCTGACATTAATATGACTCTTTCATCTATTCCATCTGACGCTACTCTGTCTACAAGGGACCAAAGATACATTGGTTGGGTGGAGCTGGAGTTCATAGGAGGGTAAATTCATGTTGTGGGTGGTAGCCACTCTAATACCTTTTTATCCTTATGCCATACTTACGCTAAGCAGGTAAAGCAGGGAGCCTGTTGGATATGCTCTGAAGTCCCACAGCACAGCAAAACCATGATACCAATGTCTATGGTTCTCCTTACTCAAAATGAAACCAGGTCTATTATGTGGTACTCGAGTGGAAGGAATGGAACTAGGAAAGATGATAAATGTGCCAGGAGCCAGGATAGAGACCAGTGCTACCCGTGTTGTTTTGAGGGATGGTATCTCTGGCCACCCCCGAAGGATCCCTCAAAATTGAAACATAATTAAAGTAGATCCTTCTCCTGAACCCGTGGATACCACTTGTTATTGTAATCACAACTCTAGTGCCCCTTATCAGCTGGGGAATAGTACCTGTACCTGGCAGGCAGACACTGTGAACTTTTCCAGTGGAGGACTCAGGCCTGTGAATGGGGCCTATTGTGTATGTGGAAATCGAGCCTACCCATGGTTACTGGGGGAGCAGCCAGATCCTGATGGGAAAGGTAAAACCATAATCCACTGGGAGGATAAGGGATGGTGCTGTTATTTAGCATACTTAGTGCCCCACTTAAGGGTTATGGATCATCCCAAGGAACACCCCATTGGACTAGGACAGGGGTGGGCAAATTTTTTGACTTGAGGGCCACAAAGGGTTCTAAAATTTGACAGGGGGGCCGGACCAGGAGCAGATGGATGGAGTGTTTTGGTAATACACCTCATAAGAGAAAATAAAATATCATGGGATATGTAGAGAACATGTGCTTTAATTTCAATTGAAAATGAACAAATGCATTACAACAAAATATCTGTCTTTGAAGTCCCATGGTATTTAGCTATTTATTGAAATGACTTTTAAAACATTGAAAATTAAATGAATAAAATACAGCTTTTTTAATAGTAACAGTTATTATTTTAAAGCACTGAAAATTCTGTTATCCTTCAAGATATTATCATCATCACTCTCCTCCTGACTGTCTTTATTTCAAAAACTGCTCCTTCTTATTCAATTGTCCCCTGTGCCAAAACTCAACAACGACCAGCACAAGGACAGAACAGTGACAGCGCGCCAGTATGCGGAGTGCGTTATTTGATCTGGAGCGCATTTTTTTTATTTTGAGAACGTACGTGCACCTGCGCACTACTCATGTCCATCACTTAACAGAAATGACATGTAACATGTAAGGCTTATTGAAAAAAATACTTTCAAATGCATTTTTTTACATAACACAACGAAGAAACTTATTTTTAATTTCAGTGGGAACAGTGTTGTTGGTCTCCCTTTTTAGCCAGCGCATCAATGTCTGGATTTAGTTTTGTTGTGGCGATTCTCAGGATGGATCTGAGGTGTTGGTCAGTTAACTTGGATCTGTGGCTGGCTTTGTTGATGTTCATGACGCTGAACGCCTGTTCACACAAATAGGTCAAGCCGACCAACGCCAGCATCTTCTGTGCCGTTCTCCGGAGGTTTGGAAACACCTCTTTACCAAGTGAAGCATAAAAGTCATTCAGTTTAAGAGAGTTGAACTTCTCTTTTAAGACTGGGTCAGACTGAAGGTCGATCAGTTCCAGCTGTAGCTCTTCTGGTGCTGTTTCAGGATCTTGTGACAGGGGACAGGCCATAAACTGAAGTGACTTGTCAATTTTTTCAAAATCAGAAAAGCGACGGCAGAATTCTCTGTGCAGCGCATCCAGTGACTTGCTGTATTTTTTCACATTTGCGCCGGCCTCTTCCAGCGTGGCTAGTGTGGGAAAATGAGTGAATAACTTATTCAAAATTTGCCTGGAGAAAAAAGCCAGCTTGGATTTAAAGGCTTTCACGTTTGTGTACATGTCATGCACAAACTGATCCTTCCGCTGTAGCTTCACGTTCAGTTCATTCATGTGTGAAAATATATCCACAGCAAACGCAAAGTCACAAAGCCAGCTCTTGTTGCTCAGCTCAGGAAATTCGCCGGCCTTCCTCAGTAACTCCAAAAATGCACCTCACTGTCTCCTCTTTGAGCTCCCATACTCGTTGAAACACTTTGCCCAAACTTAACCAGCGGACACGGGAGTGATAAAGTAGGTCCTGGTGATCCAGGAACGTGATGAACTGACGGTGCTGAAGTCCCCTTGCACGTATAAAGTTGACAAGTTTTATGACAGGATTCACAACATGATTCAGCTGTAATACTGATTTACATAGAGATTCCTGGTGGATGATGCAGTGAAGGAAAATAACATCCTGGTCAGGATTTTCATCTTTCACTTTATTCTGTATTCTCCTCAGCAGGCCGACATTTTTCCCGGTCAAATTAGGAGATCCATCTGTGGTGACGTTGATAAGTTTACTCCAAGGGAGCTTCATATTTTCGATGACAGCAGACACCCGGTCATACAAGTCCTCTCCCCGTGTTTTTCCTTTCAGAGACTCCATTGTCAAAAACTCCTCCGTTATTTCAAAAGTATTGTTAATTCCTCGGATAAAAATGAGGAGCTGAGCAGTGTCTTACATCGTTGCTTTCATCCAGTGCTAATGAATATAACGTGAACGACTCTGCCTTTTTATTTAAGTCGCTGGTTATATCTTCATCTATCAGTTCCACATGGCGAGTCACTGTCCTGCGTGATAAACTGATTTTTTCAAATTTGTCTTTGCTCTCCGGACACAATACACCTGCTGTCTCCACCATACATTCTTTTAAAAACTCGCCTTCAGACAGAGGCTTGCTGGCCTTTGCTAATTTGAATGACAGCATAAAACTCGCCTTGGTACTTGAGTCATGAATGGCAGTTTGACGGTGAAAAAAATGTTGTTGAGCCTGTAAATTAGCTGCCAACCTCTGAGCATTAGCTTCCCGTTCTTTCATTGACTGGTCGCTAGCATAGTTGGCATGTTTTGTGGCAAAGTGACGGCTGATATTATATTCTTTAAAAACCGCCACAGTCCCTTGGCATATCAGGCATATAGCAGTTGATCGGTGTTCGGTAAAAAGATATTTAGTTGTCCACTCCTTATTAAACACCCGACATTCTCTAACCACTTTTCTTTTCTTAGCTCCACTCATCTTTACAGAAGGGGTGAGAGGTTGTAGCGGTGTGCTACACGCAACACTAAAATTACGACACAGAGTCGGTAACTGCAGTCGAAGAAAAAAACTTTAATCGAAATCCCCAGCCTCACTTTTAAGCCTCCCTCAACCTGCCCCCCGTGGCGCAGAGGCTCCAAAGCTCTGTGCTCGCAAATCCCCGCAGGCTATCTCCCTTAGCCGGAACGCTGGCTAATTGTGAGCCGGTTCGGATGTGCCAGGAAATGGGTCAGGAAAGGTCACAGAGTAAAGCGCAAATGTGGAGTAATACACTGCACCTCAACAAAGGTCAATGTATATAGAGTACGTCATCTATTGGGAAAACGCCAGAATTGCGGGGAAAAAACGTTAGCAAGGTTTATTAATATAATTTCATCAAGTTCTGCGGGCTGGATTAAAAAGCTTAACGGGCCGCATATGGCCCGCGGGCCGTAGTTTGCCCATGCCTGGATTAGGACAAGAAGGGACATATCAGTGGTGGAATGGTTTGGGATGATAATGTTTCCTAAGTATGGGATGGGTCGAACTGCCACAGAAAGAATTAAATTGGCCGCTGCATTAGAAGAATTAGCCAATAGCACTGCTGAAGCTCTTGAAGAAACTCAGTCTCAAGTGTACGGCATAACTACTGAAATGATTGCCATACGACAGACAGTTTTGCAAAATCGGATGGCCTTTGATTTTATATTAGCTGAAAAAGGTGGAACCTGTGCTATGATCGGGAAGGAATGTTGTATCAATATCCCTGATGCCTCAGAGAATATAACTGACTTTGGCCAGCACATTACGGAGAAGTTTAAGGAGATGAGGAAGGTGGGAAACAGCTGAAAAGCAGTGCAGGATCTTGGTGGGAAGGAATATGAGGATAGTTTTCCAGATGGGGAAGCTGGATCACACATGGAACTATAATAGTGGCCATGATATGTGTTTCAGGGTGTTGTGCATGCGGGGCATTGAGGTTATCCTGTAGTCTGTTAATGAAGAAAGTTTTGTCTGGCCCTGAAGTCCCTAGGGTACTCCAAATGGTAAGAGATAAATCTGGTGGGGTGAAGAGGTTTACCCAAAGAAAGAAGGACCCTTCCCCTTTGGATATGAACCCCCTTTGGAGGAAGAGGAGGAAATACCAAATGAGGAAGGGTGATCTAAAAGATCAACAAGAGAGGGAAAGTAGAAGAAAATTTAAAGCTTTATTACCTATTAGGGACCATTTCTGCCATGACAGCAGTACTTTCTGTTCTTGGTAAACTGCCAACTAACTAACCGTACCTAGCTATAAGTAACTGACTCACAGGCTTGCTTGTACTTTAAGCAGGATGGGGTATCTTGTTTCTCTTTGCAATCTTTGTACCGTAATCTGCCCTAATGCTGCAGGCAGAGTAACTTCTAAGCTGATTGGTGCTTCGAGTTATCACCTAAAACATGCTGTGAAATTGCTCTATTCTATTTGTGTGATTAAGTGCTTCTTGTCATGTAGATTTTGACTATAAAATATGAGTGTAATCGTGTATTGGGCAGAGTCTCGAAACTCCGCTTTTTATGTCTGAGCTCTCCATGATATCATGCTACAATAAAGGCTTTCTGAAGCAAACTCTCTCCGTGTCTGACTAACATTTTTCCGTGACATTCACCAAGGCTTCAGACACACATGAGGTGAATTCATAGAAGTTTGTCTCACACTGAGACCACCTCTGGACCAGTTCCAGCACTTCTCCCTTTCCTGTCCCAATGGTTCTCACTTTTCCCAGACTCATTCTCAGGTTCCCACTTCACCACAGGTTCTCTCCATCCACCCTCGTGCCCACCTCTGGAATGCACTGAACACTCAGTCAATATGTGTTTGCTGCCCTGACCTTGATCCTGACCTCACTGACAGCTCGTCATACTTAAGGGAAGCAGCTTCTCAGTTCTGAACGAACCTCTTAACCCCACGTTTGTGGATTGGTCTGTGTTCCCACTGTGATGTATCCCTTCTTGCCCCAGTCTGTGATCGAACGGGACCCACCTTCACCAGCTCTGCTTCCTCACCATCCCCCGACTACTCACATTCACACTGCACCAGGCCACAGAGAACATTGGGACTGGTGGGACCCAGGATCAATCTTCAAACCCCAGTGATCAGAACTCCATATACTGTAAATATTGAACAGTTTAGGCAGTTTCTGAGGTGTGAGAGAGATGTAATAATTGGTTTCAACATCCTACCAGATCTTCAAAAACCAGATTCCTTTCGGTTCAAACAAAATCAGGAACTCCAACTACTTTTACATCATCTCAGATAAAAAGATTCCTGATCGATCCCAGTGCTTTTCTCTGGAGAGTCGCTTCTTCCACTTGAGGAAATCCTGTTTTCTCAACTCCTGTCCCATATATTTCCTTGTAGTTTTGTACAACACTGGAAGACTATTGGACCCAAAGTCTCATCATCCCATTACACCCACTTTGCTGCAACATAATCACTTTCTCTCAATGTCCAACTATTCTCCCCAAATTATCCTTCTTACCACTTACACCATGGCTGATTTACAGGAACCAATTAACCTCCCAGCCTGCACATCTCTGGGATGTGGGAGGAAACCAGATCACCAGGAGTAAACCACAGAGTCACTGGAAGACGGTACAAACCCACACAGATCCTGATCATGGGTCAGGATCGAACCTGTCTCTCTGGAGTTGTGAGATTAACGAACTAACATCAGTCACTGAAACCATCACTGCTTCGTATTGTGTTACATTCACTTGTGTGAGATTTTAGTCCCCATGTCGGTCTTCATCTCCTTGTTGACTTCATCCATACTGCCCCCACAGCCTCTGCCAGATTTCATTTCCAATACATTCCTCAGCTGGCAACTCGGACCTCTGGTTAGAATGAATCCTCTCCCACCCTTCTCCCTCCACCCCAATGGCTTTGGTGACTGACCTGGAAGAGCCTGTCTCACCAACCCTGCTTCTCTATTTCCCTCCACCTTTCAAACCCTCTCATTTGTGAACATTTCCCATCCTCCCTCTGCTCACCCCTCCGACTCTGCCCGTCGGTGCCTCTGTGATTCTCTATCTGATACCCTGCAACATGTGACACCAGTGATGCTGTGTCAATGCCCACTGTCTGTGCTATTCATAGATTCATGAAAATCAACTCCCCATCACAAGGAGACAAAACTTTCCCACAAAGTGCAGAGGAATGATCTTCTGGAACCAAGCACCAGTGAGCAGTTTCACTGTGTGAAGACCAGATTTTCCCTGTTTGACCTGAATGATGGAGGGCCAATGGGAGCACTGGATGGTTCAGAGTGAAAGACCCCAAATGATTCTGCAGGGCGTTCATTTGCTGCCGTATACTTTACATTTGGTCCTCGTTGTAAATAAACTGGAATGATGATTTTAAAATTTACAAGGAGATGAAGCAGGAAACACTTGGCAGGCCAGGCAGCATCTGTAGCAACTGCAGAGTGGGTTAAAGTTTCATGTTGAAGACACGTCATCATAATTGGTTCCACAGATGCTAAGAACGAGTGTTCCTGGGATGTTCTTACTTTTCACTGCAGTGAGGTGTCTAAACTCATTTTAATCCTGTGTTGGGAGGCTGGTGTGTTTGAGGATAGCAGATGCAAATTGTCCATCAGTGAAATGCCTCCACAATCTTTCAGATAATGTTTATAATGAGTTATTCATTCTGAGTTCGCTTTAGCTGAACTTATGACATAAACTAAGTTAATTTTGCATAAGTTTGATAGGAAAGCAGAGATATGTACAACCAACTTTGAACTTATTCAGCATTACTGTTTGCATCAAATGTATATTAATGGACCAATGAGAACAGAGTTGTGTATTTGTATGGATAACCCGTGTTCTGGAGTGCTTCTGTAGGGTGAAAAAGAATGTTGTTATAAGACCATATCATCATCATCAGGTGCCATGCTCTGTTTGAGCTTTGACTTCCATGGCCCACACACTCCTGTTTCGGGTTAAGTGGAACAATTCATTCGTATTCATTTCCATTTGTCTGGCTGCTGTCTCGATCATCATTTGTCTTTGCCTTCCTCTTGCTTTGTACCCTTCAATCTTTCCCATAATTACCGTGCATTCTTAATCCTCTTTCCTAATCACATGTCCAATGAAGTCACATTGCCTTTTCATGATCTCATGCATTATTTCTCTTTTTGTGCTTGCTCTGTTCATGACATCCTCATTCGATATTTGTTTTGCCCATGATATTCTTTGCATCCTCCTCAAAAACCACATCTCTGCTGCTTCAATTCATTTCTTCATATTACTAGATATTGTCCAACATTCTGAGCCATATAAGAGAGCTGGATGAATATAATATTTCAGTGCTCTGCGGTGGTTTGTCATACATAGTTTAGTGTTGGTCCGTATACTCTTCATTTCCATAAATGTGTCTCTTGCCATGTCTGTTCTTCTTTTGATGTCTATGTTGCACCTGCCACTTGCCAGCTTCCCAAGTAGCAAAAGTTCTGTACTTGTTTTATGTCTTCCCCATTCTCAGCCTGCAGATAGGATTCTCCTTCTTTTTGGATATCACCATCGATTCTGTCGTTTTGCAATTGATAGATAGATCCATTTTTGCACTTTCTTTAACAACTATATCAATTAAGTTTTGCAGTTCTGTCATTCGGTGAATGCTGGGAGTGGACCCAAATGCAAGACACAGACACTGAAGTACTAGGAACTGGACTGTACTAGAGTTAGGGAAGGGACAGGACACAGACTAGGAGCTGGGACAGGAACACAGACTTGGGATAGGAAGTGGGACAAGGACAAGGAACTGGGAACTAGGAGCTTGGACTCAGAGCCAGAGACTGAACAAGGACCCAGAACCTGGGTCTTGACTCGGGCTGGGACCCGGGAACTAGGCGAGGGCGTGACATGGCTACAGGACTGGACATGGCTAGGGTTCCTTGAGGCTTGGCTACAGGACAAGACAAGACATTGGTATTTTCGAGGCTTGGCTGCAGGACCAGGCAAGGCTTAGGTTCTTTGAGGCTTGGTTGCCGGACTAGATGAGGCTTGCGTTCTTTGAGGCTTGGGTATGGTGTCTGAGCTGGAGACTGGGCAATGATCCAGAACCTGGGTCTTGACTCGGGCTTGGTCTCCAGAACTACCCAAAGACATGACGTGGCTAAAGGACTGGATGAGGCTTGGATTCTTCGCGGTTTTCCTGGGTAGGACAAGGAACTCCTGGGCTGGGCAAGGCACAAGGACAGGACGAGACATCGAAACCTTGACTTGGTCTTGGGAGAACAGGAACACAGGGATGTGGAACACAGAGCTGGGACCCCTCCTTAGGAACAGGACTTGGGGCCAGCACTCTATACAGAGTCAGGACCCCTCCTGGGGAGCAGAATGTAGGGTCAGGACTCATACACAGAACACAGAGAGACAGTTCAAAACACAAGGTAGTGGCAAATGACTGGACCTACCTAGCGAAGGCGTGGCCACAGAGACAACGATAAACAGTTCCTTGTCTAGAAACTGCAAGACTCCAGTTTTGCTCCAGTGGTAGAACTTTACAGTGATACAGGCGAGGATGCAGGCAAGGCTTCAGGAGGAAGATGAAAGGAAGGGAAGGGAAAAGTCCAGCCTCAGGGTAACAGCAAAGATGGCCAGGCTTAGTCAACAGAGGCATGGACAGGAAGGGACAGATGCAACTACAGGATAATGGCAAAGATGGCTTGACTTACCCCACAGAGGAGACGACAGGATATTGACGAGACAAACCAGCACCCACACTTGAACCCACGGCCGCTTATATTCCCAGCCCCAAGACGAGCATCAGGTGCCTATAATTAAACCCAACTGAAACAAGGGACAGCCAAAAGACCCTGAGTCCGGAGTCCATGGACCAGTCTGTGAACCGGAACATGGATTTCACGGAACAGACCATGACAGTTCTTGATCCATACTTGCAATTAACACAGTGTCACCCACATATCTAAAATTATTTATGTTTTCACCTTCAACTTTGATTCCCAAGATGTCTCTTATTTTTTATAATATTGTTTCATTATACAAATTAAACAAATCAAGGGAGAAAACACACCTTTGTCTAACAGCTCTCTGGATTTTCATAAACGGACTCACTTCTCCATCTTTTCTTACAGCAGCAGTTTGTCCTCAGTACAGATTTCTGATTGGGCGGAGGTCTTTTGAATCTTGATCTAGAGTTTCCTGTAATATTTTGAATAACTTATTGTGCTTCACTTCATCAAGTGCTTTTGTGTAGTCAATAAAACAAGCAAACAAATCTTTTTGCACTTGAATAGCTCGTTCTGACAGCACCCTTAATATCAAAATCGCATTTCTTGCACTTTTGCCTTTCACAAAGCCACATTGTTCTTTACCTATTTCAGCTTGCATCTTACTTTTAGCATTGTCATCAAAAATCTTAGAAGTATCTTAGAGATCTGACTCATTAAACAGATGGTCCTATGTAATTCACATTCTGTTGCTTCTTAGGAAAAGTGATAGATACTGAGTTTTTCTACTCTTCTGGTATTATTCCAGACTCATAAATGTCATTGATTAAATCAGTAAGTTTTTCAATTCCATAATCTTCGAGGGTGATAATTTGTTCTGTTACTAATTCATCAGGACTTGCTGCCTTTCCTTTCTTTGTCTTATTTATCACATTATGAACTTCAGATTTTAATATAAAGTAAAACTTAAAAAAACTAAAGAAGCAAAAGCTTGAACAATCTCTTGACTACTGGCAATGAATTAAAGAAGAAAACTTAAGGCAAAAAATTACAATTCAAGTAAGGAATAGATTTCAAAGTCCAGAAACAGAATCTGTTGAAGGTGATACCAATCATATAGAAATGAATTTTAACTCTCTAAAGGATGCCTTGGTAGAATCAGCAAAGTCAGTGATTCCTAAAAATGAGAAAAGCACAAAGAATAAATGGATGACAGATGAAATCAAAAGTCTAATGGAAGAAAGCAAATACTATAGAATAAAAGTCCTTAGATAAAAAAGTGAAAAGCTTATGTCAGAAAGTCAAAGAAGAATGGTTAAACCAGGAACGTGAGCAATTAGAACGAATCCCTATTACTGATCCAAGAAGGCTACATCAACAGATCAAGAATATCACTGGTAAATAGCTCCTCTCTTTCTCAGGTGAATGTTTGAAAGCAAAGGATGGTATCATTATCATGAGAAATGATGAGATTATGAACAGATGGACAATATATTCAGGAGTTGTTTGAAGACATTCAAGGCAAAAAACCAGCGATTAAGAAGAACATTGAAGGTCCAAGAATTTTAAAATCTGAAGCTCAAAATGCAAAAAGACCATATATGAAGGCTAATAGTGCAGTTAATGTTATAAGACCAGAAGGCCATAAGATATAGGAGCAGGATTAGACCATTTGGCCCAATGAGACTGCTCTGCCGTTTTATCATGGCTGATCCATTTTCAGCTCAGCCCCAATCTTCTGCCTTCTCCCCATATCCCTTCATGGACTGACTAATCAATAATCTATCAACCACTTTCTTAAATACACCCAATGACTTGGCCTCCACATCCACCTGTGGCAACCAATTCCATAGATTCACCACTCTCTGGCTAAAGAAATTTGTCCTCATCTCTGCTCTATTCTGAGGCTGTGTCATCTCCTAACATAGGAAACATCCTCTCCACATCAACAGTATTGAAGCCTTTAGGTTTCAATGCCATCCCCCTTCTTTCTTCTGAATTCCACTGAGTAACTGGTCAAGAGCCACCAAATGCTCATATGTTAGCGCTTAACCTACTGCAATAATTTTCATGAATGTCCCCTGAATCCTTTCCAATATCAGCACATCCTTTCTTCGATAAGGGCCTGAAACTGCTCACAATATTTCATGAAAGGCCTCACCAGTGTTTTATAAAACCTCAACATTACATGTTTGCTTATATATTCAATCCTCTTAAAATGAATGCTCACATTGCAGTTGCCTTCCTCATTACCAATTCAAACTGCAAATTAACCTTCAGGGAATCCTGCATGAGTGCTCCCAAGTCCCTTTGCATCTTGGCATTTTGAATTTTCTCTCCATGTGGAAAATAGTCTGTGCTCTTAGTTCTTCTACCACAGTGCATGACAATACAATTCCTGATACTGTGTTCCATCTGTCACATTTTTGCCCATTTACCTAAGACTTTCTGCAGCCTCTTTGCTTCCTCAAAACTATCTGCCCTTCCACCTATCTTGGGATTGTCCGCAAACTTGGCCACAGAGCCATCAATTCCTTCATCCAAATCATTGGCATATTACAGAAAAAGAAGCGGTCCCAACCCAGATCCTCTGAAACACCACTAATCATTGGCAGCCAAGCAGGAAAGGTTCCCTTTATTCCAAATTATTGGCTCCTGCCAATCAGCCATTCTTCTAACCATGCTAATAATTTTCATGTAATACCATCGGCTCTTAACTTGTTAATCAGCCTCATGTGCAGCAACTTGCAAATACACAAAATCCACCAATTTTCCTTTAGCCATCCTGCTGGTTATTTCTTCAAGGAATTCCCACAGATTTGTCAGGCAGGATTTTCTCTTCAGAAAATATTGCTGACTTTGGCCCGTGTCTCCAAGTTCTCCAAAATCACATCCTTAACGATCAACTCCAAAATCCTCCCAATCACTGAGGCCAGACCAACAGATCTATAATTTTCTTTCTTCTGCCTCTCTCCCTTCTTGAAGAGTGCAGAGACATTTGCCATTTTCCAGTTCTCTGGAACCAGACCAGAATCTACTGAATCTACAGAATCTACATCCTAGCTAGTGTTTGGAGGCCTGTATATCACAACCATCAGGGTCCTTTTACTCTTGCAATTACTTTATTCTGCTCACAAAGATCTTACATCTTCTGATCCTGTCACCTTTTTTTAAGGAACTACTTTCATTTTTACCTACAGTGCCACACAGCCACCTGACTACCTGCCTGTCCTTTTCAAATAATGAGTATCCTTGGATGTTGAGCTCCCAACCATAATCTTTCAGCCACAAATCAGTGATGCCCACAATGCCATACCTGCTGATCTCTAAGTGCACTAAAATATCATTTATCTTATTTCGTAGCAGTGCATTACTGATGCCAAATTAAAAAGGGTAGCAAATACAGTACTGAAAGAGTTATATCTCAATAAATCAGGTAGATGATCTTGTTGTACTATTGCAGATGATCAGATATGATGTTGTGGCCATCACTGCATCGTGGCTGAAAGATTGTTGTAGTTGGGAGCTGAATGTCCAAGGTTACACATTGTATCAGTGTGATAGAAAGTTATGCAGAGGGGGTGGCATGTCTCTACTGCTAAAGAATGGCATCAAATCAAATTATATAAGATTGCAAGATGTTGAATCTTTGTGGGTTATGTTAAGAAACTGCAAGGGTGAAAGGACACTAATGGCAGTTATATTCAGGCCTCCCAATAGTAGCTGGGATGTAGACCACAGATTACAACAGGAAATAGAAAAGGTTTGTCAAAAGGGCAATGTTATGATAGTGATAGGAGATTTCAATATGCAGGTTGAATGGGAAAATCAGGTTGGTAATGGATCACAAGAGTGTGAATTTGTTGAATGTTTACGAGAAGGCTTTTTAGAGCAGTTTGTCATTGAACTTACTAGGGGATCAGTTATACTCGAGTGTGTGTAATGAACTGGAGGTGATTAGGGAACTTAAGGTAAAAAAACCCTTGGGAGGCAGTGATCACAATATGATTGAGTTCAACTTGAAATTTGAAAGTAAAATCTGACTTAGCAGTATTTCAGTGGAGTAAAGAAAATTACAGTGGTATGAGAGAGGTTTTGGCCGAAGTAAATTGGAAGGAGATGCTGGCAATGACAGCAGAGTAACAATGGCATGAGTTTCTGGGGGAAATGAGCAAGGTGCAGGATAGTTGTATTCCAAAAACAAAGAAATACTCAAATGCCAAAATAGTACAACTGTATCTGACAAGGGAGGTCAAAGATAATGAAAAAGCAAATTAAAGGGCATACAGCAAAGCAAAAATTAGTGGGAAGAGGGAGGATTGGGAAGTTTTTAAAAACTAGATGGCAATTAAAAGAGCCATTAGGAAGGAAAAGATGAAATATAAAAGTAAGCTAGCAAACAATATCAAAGTGGATAGTAAAGTTTTTTCAAGTATGTAAAAAATAGAGAGATGAGAGTAGATATAGGACTGCTAGAAATTGAGGCCAGAGAAATACTAATGAGGGACAAGGAGATGGCAGATGAACTAAATGAGTATTTTGCATCATTCATTACTGTGGAAGACACTGGACCAAATGTTGAAGTGTGTCAGGGAAGCGAAGAGAGTGCAGTTACTATTCCAAAGGAGAAGGTGCTCAAAAAACTGAAGTGCCTTAGAGTACATAAGTCACCCGGGACAGATGCACAGCATCCTTGGGTTCTGAAAGAGGTAGCAGTCGAGATTGTGGAGGCATTAGTAATGATCTTTTAAGAATCATTGAACTCTGGCATGGTTCAAGAAGACTGGAAAATTGTAAATATTACTGCACTCTTCAAGAAAGGAGGAAGGCAGCAGAAAGGAAATGATAAGGCAAGTTAACCTGGCTTCAGTGGCTGGAAAGTCGTTGAAGTCAATTGTTAAGGATGAGGTTATAGAGTATTTGGTGTCACAGGACAAGATAGGACAAAGTCAGTATAGTTTCCTTGAGCGAAAATCTTGCCCAATGAACCTGTTGGAAGTCTTTGAGGAGATTGTAAGTAGGATAGATGAAGACGTTGTGGCAGATGTTGCATATTTTGACTTTCAGAAGGCCTTTGACAAAGTGCCACACATGAGGCTGCTTACCAATTTATGAGCCCATGGAGTTATATGAGAGTTATGGGCATGGTTAGAGCACTGGATGATTGGTAGGTGGAATAAAAGGGTACTTTTCTGGTTGGCTGCCAATGACTAGTGGTTTTCCCCAGATGTTGGTGTTGGGACCACTTCTTTTTATGCTGTATATCAATGATTTACGTGATGGAATAGATGGTTTTCTTTCCGAGTTTGCAGATGATGTGAAGATTGGTGGAGGGCCAAGCAGTGTTCAGGAAACAGGCAGGCTGCCGAAGGACTTAGATGATTAGGAGAATGGGCAAGAAAGTGGGAAATGAAATACAATGTTGGAAAATGCATGGCCATGCACTTTGGTAGTGAAACTAATGTGCAGACTATTTTCTAAATGGGAAGAAAATCCAAAAATCTGAGATGCAAAGGGACTTGGGAGTCCTTGTGCAGAACAATCTAAAGGTTAATTTGCAGGTAGAGTTGGTGGTGAGGAAGACAAATGCAATGTTAGCGTTCATTTCGAGAGGTCTAGAATACAAGAGCAGGGATGTGATGCTGAGGCATTGTTAGGCACTGGTGAGGCCTCACCTTGAGTATTGTGAACAGTTTGGGCTCCTCATCTAATAAAAGATGTGCTGGCATTGGAAAGTGTACAGAGGAGGTTCACAAGGATGATTCTGGGAATGAAGGATTTATCGTACAATCAATATTAGATTGCTCTATGTCTGTTTGCTGGAATTTGAAAGGATGAGGAGGCATCTCACTGAAATCTTTTGAATATTGAAAGGACTAGATGCAGAAAGAATATTTCCCATGGTGGGGGAGTCTAGGACAAGAGGGCTCAGCCTCAGGATCGAGGGGTGCCCATTTAAGACAGGGATGCAGATAAATTTATTTATCATGGTGAACCTGTGGAGGTCAGGTAATTGAGTATATTTAAGGCAGAGCTTGATCGGTTTTTAATTGAACATGGCATCAGAAATAACTGGGAGAAGGCCATGGAGTGGGCTTGAGGAGGGCCAAAAACAATCAGCCATGATTGAATGGTGGAGTAGACTCAATGGGCCAAATGGCCTGATTCTGCTCCTATGTCTTATGGTCTTATGGTATAATGCATACATTCAAATATAGCACCTTCAGTTCTGTATTCATCACTCGTTTTGATTTTTCCCCCGTTAAACTGCAACTCATCCCACTGACTGCAATTGTCTGTCTGTCCGACTGACAGGAATGTCCTTTATCCCTCCTGACAGTCATCCGGGTATCTGCCTCCTGCAATCTAGGGGTAACTGCCTCCCTGTAGCTCCTATCTATCACCTCTTCAGTTTCTGAGCCGAAGATCATCGTGCTGCAGCTCCAGTTCCTTAACACATTCTCTGAGGATGGGTAGTTCAGTACCCCTGGTGCAGATGTGGTTATCTGGGAGGTTGGATGTCTCCCAGAATTCCCATGTCTCACACAAAGAACATATTGCAGCCCCTGGAGACATACTCATTACTCTAACTGTGAACTATCAGACAAACAATGAAGAGAGAAAAAGAAGAAACTTATCAGATACATACTTTACAGAAGCCTATTCTCACTCAAGACTGAGAGCCAATGCTTCCCCACTCGAACACTGGTCCACTACAACAAAGGCCACTCCCCTTGTCCCCTGTCTTACTTTTATTTGCTAATGACTCACTATTTGATCTAGGCAACATGGCAATTCATTATAGACAGTCACAAGAGATAGCAGATGCTGGAATCTGGATCAACAAACAACTCCCAGAGGTAGAGGGGCATCTGTGAGTGAAATGTAATTGCTGGTGTTTCAGTTCTAACTGATTTGTTCATTCTATAGATCAGGTGTAATACATGACTGTGGGACTTGTTATACTGACCTGGTGTAATACAGAACAAAAATGCAACAGGAGAAGGTATCTGTTATGTCTCCTGTGCAGTTTGATAGACCTGATTCACATTGGAGATAAGGACCATTTAATGAAAGCTAAAACTACAATGCCAGCTGTTCATCTACCTGTGCTGACAATAAGAAATTGCCAATGATACTTTAACAAGTGAAATTTGTGCTGCTGAGTTCAAAATCTCTGCTCATGACTCAGTGGGATCTGAGACACTGAATTACGTCAACTTTGTTGAAGTACAAGATGTGAAAACCAGCTCTAATGATTATGAATTGATATTTTAAATTACAGTTCAGGTCAGTGGCCTAAAACATCAAACATTTCAGTCCCACAGGTCCATAAAACAAATATTAGTGTGAAGTTTGAGAAAGTCAGAGAGCAAGGAGTAGTTGCTTACATGGACGAGAACGTTGGACAACAAACCAGAGGAACCTGGACTAGGACTTGGCCATGGAGCCTGGACTTCGACTTGGACAGGGAATCTGGACTTGGACTTGGACTCGGAAACAGAGACGGAGCCTGGACTTGGACTTGGACTCGGACATGGAGACCAGACTTTGATTTGGACTCGGACACAGAGCCTGAACTTGGATTTGGACTCGGACACAGAGCCTGGACTTGGATTTGGACTCGGACACAGAGCCTGGACTTGGACTTGGACGTGGAGCCTGGACTTGGACTTGATCTCAGACACGGAACCCGGACTTGGACTTGGACATGGACACGGAACCGGGTCTCAGCAGGACATGAGATGACAAAACCAAACAAAGGCAGACACTTTGTATCTTGACTCGGAGTAGTGGGAAATGTCCAGCCATCCTCGGCTGGACAATAGATGATAAAACCCAACAATGACAGACAATTCGTATCTTGGCTCAGAGTAGTGGCAAACAGCCTGCAATCCTCGGCAGGATACGAGATGCCAAAAACAAGCAACAACAGACATTTTGTAACTTGACTCAGAGTAGGAGCCACCGGCTAGTAATTCGCAGCTGCCCATGAAAATGACAGAATTCACAAAGCAACCCCAGACACCAAAGCAACTAAGAGTCCACTATTCTTGGCAGCCCAAAACGTGCTTTGCCACAGTAACTCAGGGGACGGTCCAGTCCTGAGTAGATGTAAGCTGGAGTTTTTATGCTGCCGGTTCAGATGAAAATCAAGTGCCTTAATCAAGAAGCTAGGTAAAATACGGGGAGAAGGAAATTAATAGAAATGAAGAATTAATGGACCGGACTGTGACACATAAGGAGGGAAGGGGTGAAAAATGAAGGTAAAGTGGTCACTAATATCAAAGAGGATACCAAAAGATTTTTCAGATATCCTGTATAAAGAGTAAAAGAGAGGCAGAAGTAGATATCGGACAGTTGGAGAGAAAGTAATGGGAGACAAGTAAAAGGCAGACAAACTAAGTTACTCCACTCTTCAAGAAGCGAAGGGGGAAAAGCATAGAAACTGTAGAGTCGTTAGTCTGAGCTCAGTGGTTTGGAAGATGTTGGAGTCAATTGTTAAGGAGGAAGTGTCAGGGTACTTGCACACATGATAAAATAGACCAAAGTCAGCATGGTCTTCTGAAAGGAAAATCTTGCTGGACCAATCTGTTGGAAATCTTTGAGGACGCTACAAACAAGATAGGTGAAGGAGAAGTGGTGGATATTGTGTACTTGGATTTTCCGAAGGCTTCATCCAAATCATTCATAATAGTCACAAAGAGCAGGGTCAGGGAACAGATCCCTGTAGAACATCAGTAGTTACTGACCTCCAGGGAGAAATTGCTCCCTCTACAACCAAATTCTCCCTTCAGTGGGCAAATGATTTCTCATTCCACAGAACCAAGTTTTCCTGGTTCCCATTCCCCCTGACTTTCTGAATGAGCCAACCATGGTGAAACATATCAAATGCCTTACTAAAATCCATATACTGTGCAATACATCCACTTCTCTATCCACATTCTCAAAGAATTCAATCATTGTAATGAGGCATGACCTGCCTCTCACAAAGCTGTGTTGACTATACCCAGAATATGCTTCTTCAAATGCCTGTAAATCCTGTCTCTGTGAGTCTTCTCCAATCTTTTGCCAACTACTGAAGTTAGACTCACTGGTCTACAATTTGCAAAGTTATCCCTATTCTCTTTCTCAAACAGAGAGTGGCAGCAAATTTCTTAGACATCGGGTGCTCTCCAGTCATCTGGTATTGCTCCAGTGGCCAGAAAAGACACAAAAATCATCTCCAAAGTCACAGCAAACTCTTCTCTCACTTCCCATTGTGACCTGAGGAATATCATGTCTGCTTTGTGACTTAACTATTTTCATGTTTTTCCAAAGCCCACCCTCCTCAACCATGCCATATCAGTCTGTTTTACATTGCTTTCAAAAGCATCAAGGTCTCTCTCACTAGTGAACACAGAAGCAAAGTATTCAATAAAGATCTCTTGCATCCTCCAACTCCTCGTATTTTCTTAGAGCATTGAGGAACACCATTGTACCCGTGGAGAAACTGTGGGCTCCCTAAGCAATCACACCCATTCTGCTGTGAACTACTTTCTCTCACATGGACATCACCCTCCACCCACTAACACAATGGTAATTACAGGAACCAGTTAACCTCCCAGCCTGCCCATCTCTGGAATGTGGGAGGAAACCAGGCACTCTGGAGAAAACCACACTCACAGGGAGACAGTGCAAACCCCATACAGACTGTGCTGTAGCTCAGGATTGAACCTCTCTCTCTGGAGCTCTGAGTCAAAAAGCTAATATTAGTCTCTGTGCCAGTCTCTGCTTCCAGTTGGATTACATACATTTATTTAAGATTTCAGTCCTGGTGTTGGTCTTAAGCTCCTGGCTGTATTCACCCACTCTGCCTCCACAGCTTTGGACAGTTTTCATTTCCACCACATTCCCCAGCCCTGCCACTCTGACCTGTGATTCACTGTGTCCACCATAGACCCCTGTCTGTTCGTCCCAGTGTCTTAGGTGACTGACCGTGAAACAACCTGTCTTACACATCCTGCTTCTCCACTTACCTGCAGCCTTTAAAATCTTCTCATTTGTGTCCTTCCAACCTCCTTTGACTCACTCTGTTCTGAACCTTGGTGTGTGAACAATTCTCTCTCTGATACCCTGTAACATTGTGATATCTGTGGTTCTGTGTAAATGCCCACTGCAGTGCTATTCATTGCCTTGTGGAAATCAAAGCCCCAGCACGAGGAGTCAAACCTCTCCCACAAAGCATAAAGGGAGCACCTTCTGGAACTGCGGTCTGGTGAGCTGTATCACTGTGTGAGGAAACACATTCTTCATGTTTGGTCCTGAACAATGGGGGAGCAGTGAGTGCACTGGGCGGCTCACATTGAAAGACCTTGACCAATGATGCTGGGCATTCATTCCCTGCCTGGCATTTACATTATGCTCCTGCTTGTAAATGAATTGTAATGTTGATTGTTAAAACTGAAAAGAGACAAACCTGTAAACTCTCATCAGATCAGACAGCATCTGTGGCAACAGCAAAGGGTGTTAAAGGTTCATTCTGAAGACATGTCATCAGAATTAGTTCCAATAAACTGCTGAATGTTCTGAGCATGTCTTTGTGTCACTTCAGTGAAGGTTCAAATCCCACCTTCATCCTGTGTCAGGAGGCTGGTGCGTTTCAGGATAGCAGAATGCAAATTCCCCTTCAGTGAAATGTCTCCATAAACTTTATCGGGTAACGTTTCTGGTGACTTTTTCAATGATAGAGTTCAGTTCATCTGAACTGTGGGAATAAGACAAAGTTAATTTTGCATAAAGTTTTAAGAAAGCAAAGATAAGTGCAATATGTATTGTTATCTCAGCTGTTCTCTCTTCACCAGATGTATATGTCAAAGGGCCAGTGAGGGCACTGTCAGGTATCTGTATGGATAACATGTTTTCTGTAGTGTTGCTGCAAAGGTCACAAAGGTCCCCGTTTGAGGACACTTTAAGTATGTTCATAGCACTTTTAATCTTTTATCTGGATATGGGTGAGCATTAGCTGGAGAAGCAGTGAGTGAATTTGCATTGTGTTCTGGCGTACTCAGTAACGGCCAGTGTGAATCAGTTACCCTTGCGCATCAAAAAATGGTCAAGTGGAGATTTTACAGTTGGCCCTTTCACTGGAACAACCTGGTTACAGCTTCTGTTGGAGCAGCCTGGGTGAGCGACTCTGTGTATTCTGTTCATGGCAGCACATTCCAAATGCAAACCAAAGCCAGTGCAAACACTGAGGACTGGGAGAAATTCAGAGACCAGCATAGGAGGACAATGGGCTTAATTAGGAAAGGGAAAAAAGATTATGAGAGAAAGCTGGCAGGGAACATAAAAACTGACTGTAAAAGCTTTTATAGATCCGTGAAAAGAAAAAGACTGGTCAAGACAAATGTAGGTCCTTTACAGTCAGAAACAGGTTAATTGATCATAGGGAACAAAGATATGGCAGACCAATTGAATAACTACTTTGGTTCTGTCTTCACTAAGGAGGACATAAATAATCTTCCAGAAATAGTAAGGGACCGAGGGTCAAGTGAGATGGAGGATCTGAGGGAAATACATGTTAGTATGGAAGTGGTGTTAGGTAAATTGAAGGGATTAAAGGCAGATAAATCCCCAGGGTCAGATGGTCTGCATCCCAAAGTGCTTAAAGAAGTGGTCCAAGTAATAGTGGATGCATTAGTGATAATTTTTCAAAACTCCTTAGATTCTGGATTAGTTCCTGAGGATTGGAGGGTGGCTAATGTAACCCCACTTTTTAAAAAAGGAGGGAGGGAGGAACCGGGGAATTATAGATCAGTTAGTCTGACATCAGTGGTGGGAAAAATGCTAGAGTTGGTTATCAAAGATGTGATAACAGCACATTTGGAAAGAGGCGAAATCATCAGACAAAGTCAGCATGGATTTGTGAAAGGAAAATCATGTCTGACGAATCTGATAGAATTTTTTGAGGATGTAACTAGTAGAGTGGAAAGGGGAGAACCAGTGGATGTGGTAAATTTGGATTTTCAAAAGGCTTTTGACAAGGTCCCAGACAGGAGATTAATGAGCAAACTTAAAGCACACGGTATTGGTGGTATGGCATTGATGTGGATAGAGAATTGGTTGGCAGACAGGAAACAAAGAGTGGGAATAAACAGGACCTTTTCAGATTGGCAGGCGGTAATTAGTGGGTACCGCAAGGCTCAGTGCTGGGACCCCAGTTGTTTACAATATATATTAATGATTTAGATGAGGGAATTAAATGCAGCATCTCTAAATTTGTGGATGACACGAAGCTAGGTGGCGGTGTTAGCTGTGAGGAGGATGCTAAGAGGATGCAGGGTGACTTGGATAGGTTAGGTGAGTGGGCAAATTCATGGCAGATGCAATTTAATGTGGATAAATGTGAAGTTATCCACTTTGGTTGCAAGAACAGGAAAACAGATTATTATCTGAATGGTGGCAGATTAGGAAAAGGGGAGGTGCAACGAGACCTGGGTGTCATTGTACACCAGTCATTGAAAGTCTTGCATGCAGATACAACAGGCGGTGAATAAGGCAAATGGTATGTTGGCATTCATAGCAAGAGGATTCGAGTACAGGAGCAGGGTAGTTCTACTGCAGTCATACAAGGCCTTGGTGAGACCACAGCTGGAGTATTGTGTGCAGTTTTGGTCCCCTAATCTGAGGAAAGACACTCTTGCCATAGAGGGAGTACAAAGAAGGTTCACCAAATTGATTCCTGGGATGGCAGGACTTTCATATCAAGAAGGACTGGATTGACAAGGCTTATACTTGCTGGAATTTAGAAGATTGAGGAGGGATCTTATTGAAACGTATAAAATTCTAAAGGGATTGGACAGGCTAATGCAGGAAGATTGTTTCCGATGTTGGGCAAGTCCAGAATGAGGGGTCACAGTTTAAGGATAAAGGGGAAGCCTTTTAGGACCGAGATAAGGAAAAACTTCTTCACACAGAGAGTGGTGAATCTGTGGAATTCTCTGCCACAGGAAACAGTTGAGGCCAGTTTATTGGCTATATTTAAGAGGGAGTTAGATATGTCCCTTGTGGCTAAAGGGACCAGGGGGTATGGAGAGAAAGCAGGTACAGGGTTCTGAGATGGATGATCAGCCATGATCATACTGAATGGCGGTGCAGGCTCGAAGGGCCAAATGGCCTACTCCTGCACCTATTTTCTATGTTTCTATGTTTCTACTTTGTGGGGATGGACGGCATTTAAAGATCCTTCTGCCATGAGAGATGGCAGTTGCTAAGCCCTGAGTAATATCCTCACAAGCACAGAAGTCTGAATGAACCAAGGAGGACTCATTAGTGGGACTGAAGCTCTAGACACAAAATATGCAAAAATGACCAGAACCCATAATATATTGAGCAGATTATGCGGGTTGCACAGTGACCGTAACAGAGGCCTTCACTGTACATTTTATATCCATAGTTCTTGTATATTTATTTCATGAAAAAAAGATCGTTTTAAAAAATCAGAATGATTACCTCTAAATGGCGCACAGTCCCACCACTGTGTGTTGTGTTGGAGGGAGTGGATTTTGATCAAGTGACTATGCTGGAGCCTGTCAGGTCTTTGTGGTGTCACACTCCTCTGGGCAGTGGGAGAGTATTCCATCACCCTCTCTCCTTGTGTGTTGCACTTTTTGGGGTGTCAGAAAATGTCACTCAACCTTTGACTTGTTTTTTATTTGGTAGTCATCATATTTATATGCTGGTCTAGTGAAGTTTCTGGTCAATATGTGCACAGGTTATTATATGGACAGTAGGCACTAATACAGACAAAAGCATATTTAAAAGATCTATTGAAACAGAACCTGCAAGTAGTTATCAGAGTTGATGGGTTCAGTGACTACTGCTAGGTTTTCCAGCTCACAGCGGAAGGGAGCCACGTTCAATCCTGAGCAATGGTGGTGTCCTGCTGAGTTTCCTCCCACATCCCAGAGACATGCAGGCTGGCAGGTTAATTTGTTCCAGTAATTTAGCCCAAGTGGAAAGGAATGGGTATGAATTTCTGGAGTTTGAAACAGAGAAAGAGAGGGAGAGGGAGAGGGAGAGGGAGAGGGAGGGAGGGAGAGAGAGAGAGAGAGAGAGAGAGAGAGAGAGAGAGAGAGAGAGAGAGAGAGAGAGAGAGAGAGGGAGAGGGAGAGGGAGAGGGAGAGGGAGAGGGAGAGGGAGAGGGAAAGGGAGGGAGAGGGAGAGGGAGAGGGAGAGGGAGAGGGAGAGGGAGAGGGAGAGGGAGAGGGAGAGGGAGAGGGAGAGAGAGAGAGGGGGAGAGAGAGAGAGAGAGAGGGAGAGGGAGAGGGAGAGGGAGAGAGAGAGAGAGAGAGGGAGAGGGAGAGGGAGGGAGAGGGAGAGAGAGAGGGGGAGAGAGAGAGAGAGAGAGAGAGAGAGAGAGAGAGAGAGAGAGAGAGAGAGAGAGAGAGAGAGAGAGAGAGAGAGAGAGAGAGAGAGAGAGAGAGAGAGAGAGCACCTTATAGCAGAATTGGATTACTTAGACAGCTAGTAGTTACACTTTGGGTCCAATAGTCACTTCCAGTGTTGTAAGAAAATAAAAGGAAATAAATGTGATAGGAGTTGGGAAAACAGGATTTCCTTGTGGAGGAAGGGAATGGCCACATAATAATATGGAACAATTGGGAATATATATATTTTTTAAATAAAGGAAAAGTAGGTATAATTCCTGACTTTAATTGGGTTGAAATACTTGGTCCTGGAGCTGAAAAGGATCTAGTTTTTGAAGATCTGGTAAGATGTTGTAAACCAGAATATTATGTCTCTCTCACTCCTTAGATATTGCCTAAACTCTTCAATATTTACAGTATATGAGGTTCTGCTCACTGCGGTTTGAAGATTGGTCCAGGGTCACACCCATCCCAATGTTCTCTGTGGCCTGATGCAGTGGGAATGTGGGTAAATGGGGGTTGGAGGAGGAAGCAGAGCTGGTGAAGGTGGGTCCCATTGGATCACATACTGGGGCAAAAAGGGATACGTCACAGTGGTTACACAGATCAGTCAACAAATGTGATGTGAAGAGGTTGTTTCTGAGCAGGGAAGCTGCTTCCCTTAAGTATGATGAGCTGTCAATGATGTCAGGATCAAGGTCAGGGCAGCAAACACATATTGACTGAGAGTTCAGTGCATTCCAGAGGTGGGCACGAGGGTGGATGGAGAGAACCTGTGGTGAAGTGGGAACCTGAGAATGAGTCTGGGAAAAGTGAGAAACACTGGGACCGGAAAGGGAGAAGTGCTGGAACTGATCTGGAGGTGGTCTCAGTTTTAAGACAATCTTCCATGATTTCAACTCGTGTGTCTGAAGCCTTGGTGAACCTGGGATTATTTCAGTCACCAATTTGCCCCTCTTCCCTCAACAGCACTACAATTTGGGTCTGTTCATATTCTCCTGACTGTCTCAGATCAGCAGTTTTCTTCTTTCGACAAATAGGAATGGTCGTAAGAATTGGGATTGGAATTATTGTCACATGTACTGTGACAAGTGGAAAGCTTGTCTTGTGGACTGTTTATACAAATCAAATCATGATACTGCATTGAGGTAGAAGAAGGTAAAACAATAACAAAGCAGAGTAAAGTTCAGTGTAGGTGAAATATAAGGTGTGAGGTCATATGAAGGTAGATTATGAGGTTGCCAGCATCATATTGATCCATTTATTCGTTTTATAACAATGGATTGAAAGACATCCTTGAGCCTGGTCTCTGGGGTGAGTGGGGTTTTTGATTATGTTTTCTATTTACTGAGGCATCAAGTAGAGTTGACAGAGTCTATGGAACGGAGGCTGTTTCTGTGACATGATGAAGAACGTCCACAACTCTCTGCAGTTGCTTGCAATCATTGGCAGAGCAGTTGCCAAAGCAAATCATGATGCATCCAGATAGTAATTGGTAAGGCTTGATGGAGAAACGCTGAACTTCTTTGACCCCTTGAGGAAGTAGAGGCATCGGTGAACTCTCTTGTCTGTTGCATCAATGGGGTTGTACTAGGACAGACTATGATTGATGTTCACTCCTCGGAACTTGACGCTCTCAACCTCAGCATTGCTGATGTAGACAGGAGCTTCTGCACCTCTCTCCTTCAGTGATATGACTCAATGTTACTAAGCTCACTACATCTTTCCTGAACTCTGAATCACTGTTATTTGAGATATGATCAGTATGATGGCAACATCTGTAAACTTCTAGATGGAGATAGAACAGATCTGGGCTGCAGCGAGCAGAGTAGAGGGCTGAGGTTTCAGCCTTATGGGGCACCAGTGTGCTGTGTGTCTATCCTTCTGCCTGGGGTCAGTTGATCAGGAGGTCAAGGAATGGAACAACAATAAAAACTTTAACATTATGTGGCTTAGGAGATGAGGTCTGACATTACCTCAATTGGTTGTTAGCTGGAACCTGATTAACAACCTGATACTTCCTCTTGTGACAATGGACAAAGATATTCCAGCAAACAGATGTGTATGTGTGGAGGGAGGAGGTGATGCTCAGGGCACCTGCTCTGAGATGTGATGATATGAGGGTATTTAAAGGGTGGCAGGAACGGCAGCTCACCACTCAACCTTACAGCTGCAATCATCAAGACAGTCTCTCATCTTGGGCTTTTGGTCGTGGTGTCAGTGGTTGCCCTCCATTCTGCTGGGGCAGGTGAGTTCCTCCAACACTTATTCTTTCTTCCAGTGCTGTCTGGTCTCAGAATAGTACCCTGTCCGCAAAGATGAATGATGGCAGAGGAGATGATACAATGTAGCTGGACCTCCTAGCTCACAGCCTGAGTGTCTACAGCCCTACTCTGAGGGCAGTTAGGCAGGCTGGAACCTCTGTTCCAACCTCTGTTCAGCAGTAGTACTGAATGTGATTAGACTGAAGCAACAGTCCCCCCTCCAACAAATAACACCTTCATTTATCATTGAGAAGGATAGATTCCCTGAACATCCGAAAGCATCCATAACATCCGGAGAGCACACGGTGTTAATCAGACAAATTATTTGCTGCTTTCATTGATTGTGGTGGGAATGAGGCGAGTCTCCTCTGTCACAGTCATGTTCCCATTTCTGTTGGAATTGACAAAAGGGATGAAATTCCTTGAGAGGTGACTGATAGGCGGATGGAGAGGGAGGACACAGCCCGACAGCAGGCAGAGAGCAGGGAGCAGAAGGATTGGTCCTGTCTTTTCTGAAACCTGAGGGAGTTATTGAACTTGCACCACTCTCTGAGTTTTAGAGGCTAGAGATCAGAACAGTCACTTCTAACAAAGGACCTGGGTAATCTGGACTGCACAGTTCGAGGGGGGGGGGACGGGGGGGGGGGGGGGACGGAAGAAGTGGACGCACAACTTGTGGAAGATAGATATAAGCAAAAAAACTCTCTTCAGCTGCTGACCCCATGATCACTGACACTTTGCTGGTGCTGGATCTTGAAATGTCATCAAAAACTTTGATCCTGTTCCACAGGATCGAGCACAAGTACTCGTCCATATTGTCATATGAACAAATACATGGACGCACAAGGGCAGCAAAAACTTACTAGCAGCAGAATCACAATCACGTACCTCTGATAAGTAAAGTTCACAAAAAAGACTTAAACGGGTTCATTTATTAGATGATGTCAGACCAGCAGGGACTTTGTGTCTTCTGCTATGCCTGTCCAGTAAACCGGCTTTTACAGTCACCTCTTGTAATACGGTCCACTCATTACTCACCAGTGCAATGTCCATTCTCTGCCCAATCGGGATATTACACAAAGTGCTGGGAAATACCTAACACGGACAGCTCCGGATATGTTATAGCTGGTTGTATTTATTCCAGAGGAGGCTATGCGTGAGCTGGACTCTGTCCTGAGGGAGACCGACATGCGAGAACTGGGTAAGTGTTCACATCCCCTTCTGTCTCTCCCTGTGCTGACAGTGACGGGTGAGGTTCCCCTCCCACCACTTCCCCGGCTCTACTCTGGGAGCAGCTTCTACAACAATGGGTAACATTGACGTTTTTAAACTGAAGCTGGAGAGACAATAAAGTAGAACAATGTTCTGAGGGGGTGATGAAACAGGGTGGGGCAGGGGAAGGAAATGTGTCCGTGCAGCAGGTTCAGGGTAATCCAAATGGGAAACAGCAAAGATCCCCAGATATCTGCTTTCAATGTGGAAACATAAGGGATCAGCTCAACTGAATAGCAACACATCACTGTCTGTCTTTTTCAGAGGAGGCACTGCGGGATCTGGAAGGTTTGCAGCACGAGATTCGCGAACCACTGAATGGAAATCTGGGTAAGAGTCTGGAAAGGGACAATATCTTCAGGAAGAGGCTGGTTACTCTGAACCTGTGGCTTTGCACTGCTGGTCGAGCTGGAGCCTCATGGTTTCAGTGACGGCTTCGGCTCCGTCTCGTGTCTCACACATATCCGGCTTGGAAGTTTAATTTGCTCTAAATTGTCACTAGTGTGCAGGTGATTGGTAGAATCCCGGGCAACTGACGTGATCTGGGGTGAAAAGATTACAGGAACTATTAGTGGGGAGGGCGGATATTGACATGGTTCTGTGTGCCTGTGTATACTCGACGAGGCGAATTACGAATTAAATGGTAGACCAGTTCATTCTACAAACCTTGCCGGAGTTTAAAACCTTTTATTTAGAGAGGATGCATTGACCAGCAAACAGTCACCGGGGGCACTGGACCTCGGGGAGACCGAACTGAGCTTGTGTTCCCTTCACTGGAAGCAGACACAGATTTTCCTTTGGTGTAGAAATCAGGAACAAAGGCACCATATTCTCAATTTAGAACCCCCCTGAAGCAATATCCTAAAGCAAGGTTTGCCCCTGAGTACACGCCATAATCCTCCCTGAGAAGTCCTTGGAATTGGAACACCCGTGAATTAGATCAGTTTCGGCTTGTTAGGTCAATCTGGGCCGAGATGAAGACAGAAGTCCGGTGGGGTGAGATGTGCGTATTGCCTGGATCCCAGTGAATGGGCGAGGGACTGAGCGGTCTCCTCCTGGACCAGTTGTGAGATTTGGTCTGTGCAGAGTGAGGAAACTTCAGCTCGTCTGTTTTGTTCGTTCACGGGTGGTGACGTAATCGGAATGGCCGTCCCTAAAGTGCCCTGAACTGTCCTCTGCGCCAGGGAGAAGAGGGCAACATTGTCCTTTTGGGCATTGGACCAGATGATCGGTGGTTTGGAAATGATATTCCTTTGTTGAAGAAAAGGAGTAGGGATAATCTGGAGACTTACTTCAGTGGTGGGCAAATTCTGAGAGACCGACTTAACTAGCATTTGGAGAAGCATAAATTGATTAGGGAGAGCCAGCAGAACTCTCTGAAGGGCAGGTCATGCCTCACAGGCTTGATGAAAATCCTTGCAGATGTGACAGACCGCATGGGCGAGGGTAGAGCAATGGATGTGGTGTATTGGATTTTGGTAATGTGATGGGCTCAATTAGAAAGTCAGGATGCATGGGATCTAGGGAAACTTCACTACATAGAGAGAGAATTGGTTTGCCCACAGAAGGCAAAGGGTTGTTTTAGTTAGAATATTTTCTGCCTGACCAATGGTGTTCAATGGGGATATCTTCTGGGATGCCTGCCCTTTGTTATTTTTGTTTTTCAAAGTGATGTGAATAAGGAAGTGTAAGGGCAGATTTGTAAGTTTACAGATGATACAGAGGTCGTTGGTGTTCTGGGTAGAAGCTTGTCGCAGGTTGCAATGGGCCATTGACAGGATGCAGAGACGGACCGAGAAGTGGAAGGTGGAGGTGAATTGCAAAGTGATGCGAATTTGAAGGAAGAATGCAAGTTTAACGGCAGGATTCCTCGCAGTGTGGAGCGACAGAATGATCTCAGAATCCATATCCGTAGTTCCCTCAAAGTTGCTGCACATGTTAATAGGGTAGGGTAGGTAATGAGGTGTATGGTGTGCTGGACGTCATTAATCACAGGACTGAGTTAAAGGCATAGTGTTACAACCCTATTAAACCACAGTTCGTGGCAGACCGGAGGATCCCAGAGTTTGTGGCAGGGCAGGAGGATTCCTCATGGCGGGCCGCATGGATCCCGGGCAGGGCCACCTCACAGTCGGAAACACAGAGGCCTGGGCCAGTCACGGGCACCTGGGCAGGTGCGGGGCACAACCCATGGGAAACGAGGGGAGGAAAGGGTAGGAGTCCTTAGGTCGGGCCACATGGATCCTGGGCAGGGCTGCCTCCCAGGTGGAAAACACAGAGGCCTGGGCCAGTCACGGGCACCTGGACAGGTGCAGGGCAAAACCCATGGGAAACGAGGGGAGGAAAGGGTAGGAGTCCTTAGGTCGGGCCACATGGATCCCAGGCAGGGCCACCTCACAGTCGGAAACACAGAGGCCTGGGCCAGTCACGGGCACCTGGACAGGTGCAGGGCAAAACCCATGGGAAACGAGGGGAGGAAAGGGTAGGAGTCCTTAGGTCGGGCCACATGGATCCTGGGCAGGGCTGCCTCCCAGGTGGAAAACACAGAGGCCTGGGCCAGTCACGGACACCTGGGCAGGTGCAGGGCAAAACCCTTAGGGAGCAATAGGTGGAAAGGGCAGAAAGGAAGCTGGGTCCAGGGTGAGCAGCAGGACTACCGTGATACACCGGGTACATTGGTAAAGAAAACCAACAGCGCAGGCAAAGTGAATAAGGTGGAACAGCGGGACCAGCACACCGGAGAGAAGCAGGGGAACAAGACCAACCCGATAGAGCATATACAGAGCAGGCCGGCAACCAGGGCAGAACAGGATACAGAACAGGCCGGCAACCAGAGCAGAACAGGATTCTGAGCAGGGCAGCAACCAGGGCAGAACAGGATTCTGAGCAGGGCAGCAACCAGGGCAGAACAGGATTCTGAGCAGGGCAGCAACCAGGGCAGAACAGGATTCTGAGCAGGGCAGCAACCAGGGCAGAACAGGATTCTGAGCAGGGCAGCAACCAGGGCAGAACAGGATTCTGAGCAGGGCAGCAACCAGGGCAGAACAGGATTCTGAGCAGGGCAGCAACCAGGGCAGAACAGGATACAGAACAGGCCGGCAACCAGGGCCGAACAGGATTCTGAGCAGGGCAGCAACCAGGGCAGAACAGGATACAGAACAGGCCGGTAACCAGAGCAGAGCAGGATATGGAGCAGGGCAGCACCCAGGGTAGAACTGGATCTGGAGCAGGCGAAACAGGTACAGACAGGATTCAGAGTTGGCAGTCCAGGTACAGAGCAGGTTAAACCTGCTTCAGAGCAGGACGACCCCACAACTAGGCTCTCCCTCCCCCTCACCCTCTCCACCCAGCTTAATGGTGCATTACTGCCACCTTCTGCTCCGGCGTATGCGATGAACTCACATTCTAAATCCCTTCACCCAGTCGCACACATACACATAACCTAACCTACACTTTATCCTCCCCATTCTAGTACCCTATTTCTGTTTATCCATCATATCCTATAAAAAACCCTATACCCCTTAAGAAAGCTAAAATTACCCTGACCTGTTTTCTCTCACCCATGCCCAGCAACACTTTTAATGTGAATTCCTGCACCCCCAATTCCCTTAGATTAATTCTCATCATTCTTCTCTGTATCCCATACTTCCTTCAACTCAGAACTCCATGTTCTACTGACTCCTCTTCCTGACATTCCTCACACAGTCCTGTCTGGTGTTTCCCTATCAATTTCAATGTTTGGTTTAGTGCACAGTGCCCCAGCCTTAACCTAGTCCACACAATTTCCTCTCTTCTGTATCTACTTCCTACCCTAGTACCTGCAACACTTTTTTGTATTTGATATAAATGCCTCCCTTTCCCCTCCCTGTCCCATCTTTCTTGCCACATTTGGTTACTTTTTTCCCAGATTGCACACTTAACCTCTGCTTTACTGATACGAATGTGCACTTCTATATTTTATTTCTTTATTGCCCTCTTTGCCAACTCATCCACCCTTTCATTGCCCTTCACCCCTACATGAGCTGGAACCCATAGAAATTTAACCTGACCTCCCTGATTTACAACTCTTGTGACTGACTGAAGGACTTCATGAAGTACATCTTGCCAGCTGTTTGAGTGAGAAGACCTTAAACTTGCTAGTACCGAAGATGAATCTGAGCATTTCAACGCTTTGACTGGTTTAGTTTTCTCCACCCAACGCAACGCAACCAACACTGCCATCAGCTCCACTGTATACACCGCTAACTTATCAGATGTTCTTCTGCTGATTGCAATTGCTTTTGCTGGTATATCCACCACAAACCCTGTCACTCCTGTCTCTGGTTCCTTCGCACCATCTGTATAGACCTGAGTATAATCACTATACTTTTACCTCGCATGACAATTAAATGCACTTACCAAATCAGTTTTATATTTTCCTTTCCTTTTTACCTCTTACAAATGCCAATCTACGTCAGGCCATACAAGCTTCCATGGAGCTACAACCAGATAAGGACTTATCCTTAGACCAAACACTCCACATGATCTAGCAATATCATTCCGTACCCGACTGAAGTTTTCCCTCTGAAACCTCCTATTTTCCCAGGACTCCTGCAACACTCCTTTAGCAGGGTGAGAATCATTGTGTCCCTGCAAATTAACCTAGTAGTTTGCCATCAATTGCATCCTTCTTAATTCCAAAGGCATTATTCCCATTTCTACCTGCAGGGCTGATACTGGTGATGTTTTAAAAGCCCCACTGCACACTCTCAAAGCCTGAGCCTGAATTCCACAAATAGGATCAGTCCCCGACCCCCTTATAAACATCTGCCCCCTAATAGGCAACAGCTGTACCTTCTTAAGCCAAGATGATCCAATGGCTCCATGAGACAGGAGGGCTGGCTGCAAGGCCCAGAATCCGGAGTCCACGGACTGGAGCAAGACCCGGAAAGTGGGCTCTGGGCCAGACCTCAACAGTGGAAGACCTGTGTAGCCTTCGTCCAGTCAGGAGTTCTAATAACATAACCCAAAGATTCAATTTTCTTAATTATTTCATATGGTCCCCTAAATCTCACTTGAAGGGTGTTGGTAATAAGGGGCAACAGCAACAAGACCCTTTCTCCAACACGATATCTCTGCTCCCTCACTTTCCTGTCATATCACTGTTTCATGTTTATCTCAGAGTACTGTAAATTCTGCTTGACAAGGTCACAAGCCTTGTTAAGTCTGTCTCTGTATTCCAAAACAAGACTAAGCACGCTCACACACACATTCTGATTTGACCATTGCTTTCTGAGTAGGGTCAAAGGTCCCCTAGCTTTGTGACCAAAGCAAGTTCAAATGGACTGAACTCCAGGGACTCTGGGTGATATGTAAATGACACAATGTTCTTAGCTCCTAACTCTTTACTTTGAAAAAATTTGACGGGATAGTTAAAGTTATTACCCTAGTCAGTTTGGATTTCTTCAGCTAGACCTACCAGGGTGGAAAATTTGTTATGTGCTTTTACCACAGTCTTGGCCTTGATGTTTCTGAGAGGCACCACTTCAGGGAACCTAGACGCAGCACACATGATTATTAACAGATACTCATAGCCAGCTGCAGTCTTTGGCAATGGGTCAACACAATCCAATATGACCCTGGAAAAATGTTCACCAGAAGCAGGTATTGGCCGAAGTGGTGCTACTGGAATCACCTGATTAGGTTTCCCCACAACTTGGCAGGTGTGGCAGGTCTTGGAAAAGTTCACAACATCCTTTCTTAAATTAGGCCAGTAGAATTCCTTCCTAATCCTGTTTACTGTCATTCTCACTCCAAAGTGTCCACCTGAAGGCCTACTATGAGCCATGTTTAAAATCTTAGCCCCGTTCACTTTCCGGACCACAAATTGATGTTCAATGGCCCAATCCTCACTTGCAGGCACAGTAGGGGATCTCCACTTCCTCATTAACAGCCCATCCTTAAGATTATATCCTACTGACTCTCTCTGAACCTCCCCTTCTGTGAGAGCTGTTTCCTTTAACGCAGCAATTTCAGAATCTCGACTTTGTTCCGCTATAAATTCATCCCTGGACAAGGACAAACCTTTCTCATCCTCCTTACTACCCAAATGCTGAATTAACATGGAAGGTAGAAAAGTCTCTGACAAATTCTCTTAAGTTGAACCCCTACAGGGAGTTAGGTAGGAAGTTGAGAAGCAGAACCTCAAAGGTAGTAATCTCAAGATTACTGCCTGTGCCACGTGACAGTGAGTATAGGAATAGAATGAGGCGGAGGATAAATGCATGGCTGAGGGATTGCAGCAGGGGACAGGGATTCAGATTTCTGTATCATTGGGACCTCTTTTGGGGCCAGTGTGACCTGTACAAAAAGGACGGGTTGCACTTGAATCCCAAGGGGACCAATATCTTGGCGGGGAGGTTTGCTAAGGCTACTGGGGAGAGTTTAAACTAAAATTGTTGGGGGTGGGAATCAAACTGAAGAGACTGGGGAAGTTACAGTTGACTCACAAATAGAGAAAGCTTGGAGACAGTGTGTGAGGAAGGATAGGCAGGTGATCGAGAAGGTACTCGTTCAGACCAACCGTCTGAGGTGTGTCTATTTTAACACAAGGAGTATTGTGAACAAAGCAGATGAGCTTAGAGAGTACTTGGAGCTATGATGTGGTGGCCATTACAGAGACTTTGATGGCTTAGGGACAGGAATGGTTACTTCAAGAGTCGAGTTTGATGTGTTTCATAAAGGACAGAGGATGACGCGCAAGATGGCGCCCAGTGAAGTCGCAAATTTTTCTGCTTGAGTTAGTGTGTTGATCTTCAAATCAAATGTTTAATAATATATCACAATCCCAGTCCAGTGTTGCTCAAGACTCAATCGTTTACCATTTTTGAAGTTTTCTTCAGCCCTTTGGAAGACATATTTTGTGTTTTTTATGGTCGCGTGTTGGATGATACCATGTGCTCTGGAAAGTTTTAATGCCTTCAACGAAGCCCAAGAACAAAGAAAGAAAGTGAACATTGGCTGAAAAAAATCAAGGTGCAGTCCTTCCCTGAAGATATGGAGTTTGGAGTGCCTTTGGAAAAGTCCAGTGCTGATGCTTCGGAACAGGAGCACAGTTATTCCCAGCTTCAAAATCTGGAGGTCGACCCCAGAATGGAGCCTTTACCTGAGTCAGACTTTAGCACTCCAGTGAAGCCTGCTGTTGAAAAGAAGAAAACTGAGGTCACTTTACAAACTATAGCGCAGTTAATTAACGGAAGATCCGATGATCTGGTGTTGAGAATTTGCAACAATGAAAGTAGTATCAATGTGTGGTGAACTACATATACCTGTCTGGACATGCCCCTCTGCTGACTGCTCCAGTGGCTCCTCCCACAGACCCCTGTATAAAGGCGATTGGAGGCACTGCTCCTCCCTCAATCTCCAGGATGTTGTGTGGTGATCTCTTGCTGCTAATCGTGGTGTCTTGCAGCTAATAAAAGCCTATCGTTCGCCTCCTGTTTCCGAGAGTTATTGATAGTGCATCAATTTTATTAGCTGCAATTTTAAAACATGGAGAGCATTTTATGACCAGATAAGTTGGACATTGATCCTCAATCTCCCTAAGCAGCCATTACCTTTGAACTCTGCATGCTTCCAATCGTACCTGGAAGAGATTCGCATGACTGAGCCTACTATAGGGCACAGACTCCTCTCCAGAGTCAGTCCGTGGGAGTCGTGCGGGCCTGCGACTGCAGGGGACTGACAGCGGAACAGCATGCAGAGCTCCTGGTACGAGACGCCTTCGTTACGGGGATCAGGACAGTGTACGTGTGCCAGCAGCTGCTGGAACATGCCGATCTTACCTTACAGTCAGCGATCGAGCTGGCCGACACGCTGGAGACACGCTGGGTTCCCCGCAACCCTCCGGTGAATCGACCACGAATGCTGCCAGTCGCAAGTCCACGCAGTGTTACTTCTGCGGACTCAGAAAAGCACCCCAGAAAACACAGCCCGGTCCGAGAAGCTACCTGCTCCAGCTGCAGAAAGAAGGGCCACTTCGCCAAGGCCTGTAAGTCTAAACTATGAGCAGGGTCGAGCAGCGCCACTTGCGAGGCATGAGGGTCACCATCTTGGCCGCCGCCACCTTGCCTGCCCGCCTCATGCGAGGCATGGGGGCGGCCAACTTTGTCGGCGCCACCTCGACCCGCCTCCGATCCACGGGTATTTACCGGGCACCAAGACGGCAATTCAACTCTGGCCTCCATAACCCTTGATCAAAGTGCCCCACGCCAGCTTGCTAGGTCAATGATGGACATCCAGGTGGAGGGGCTCAGGACTAGCTGCCTGTTTGGCATGGGCAGAACTGAGAGATTTATTCACCCGGACACGGTGCATTGCTGCAGACTCGTGACACAGCCGGTAAGCCACAGGGTCACCATGGCTTCTGGATCGCATTCCACAGACATCTGGGGGGGTTGTGTAGTGATGTTGGTGGTTCAGGGCAAAGAATATCGGGACTTTGCGTTACTGGTCATGCCTCAGCTGTGTGCCCCTGTGCTGTTGGGGCTCGACTTCCACAGCCACCTGAAAAGTGTGACAATGGAGTATCAATCACTGTCAGAAATCCTCACTTTAATGGTGCTTTGTCATATACCCCACTACTGACCACACACACACACACACCGACTCACACATCACACCCAGCACCATGCCGACAGCCATGCTAATGACACCACTTGCAGTCTCTCCACCCTCAAGATCCCTCCCCCACCGCTGTTCGCCAACCTGACCCCCGACTGTAAACCTGTGGCAACTAAAAGCAGGAGATACAGCACGGGGGACAGGGCCTTCATTCAGTCAGAGGTGCAGCGGCTGCTCAGGGAGGGGATCATTGAGCCAAGCACAAGTCCCTGGAGGGCCCAGGCTGTCGTTATTCGGACAGGGCAGAAAAATAGGATGGTCATGGACTACAGCCAGACCATCAATAGGTTCACGCAGCTTTACGCGTACCCCCTACCCCCCATCGCGGATATGGTCAATCAGATATCTCAGTACAAGGTGTACTCGACCATAGACCTGAAATCCGCTTACCATCAGCTCCCCATCTGCCTGGAGGACTGCCCCTACACCTTCAAGGCGGGCGGCAGGCTCTATCACTTCCTGCGCGTCCCCTTCGGTATCACGAATGGTGTCTCTGTCTTCCAGAGGGAAACGGACTGGATTCTGGACCAGTGCCAATCAACGGCTACGTTCCCATATCTGGATAACATCACCATCTGCGGTCATGACTGGCAGGATCACGACACTAAACTCTTACAATTTTTCCAAGCGGCCAAAGCTCTTAACCTTACCTATAACTGGGACAAATGTGCGTTTAGAACCACCCGACTTGCTATTCTTGGGTATGTCGTGGAAAACAAGGTCCTTGGCCCTGACCCTGATCGTATGCTTCCCCTGTTGAAACTCCCTCTTCCCACCACCCTCAGAGCCCTCAATCGGTGCCTGGGCTTCTTTTCCTATTACGCTCAATGGGTCCCTCACTACGCAGACAAGGCCCACCCCCGGTCAAGTCCACCGCATTGCCCCTCTCAGCTGAGGCCCGCGCGGCCTACAGCCGCATTAAAGGGAACATTGCCAAAGCAACGAAGAATGCGGTGGACGAGACCATTCCCTTCCACGTAGAGAGTGATGTCTCTGACTTTGCACTGGCTGCTACCCTCAATCAGGCAGGAAGGCCGGTACGGTTCTCTCGTACCCTTCAAGGCCCAGAAATTTGGCACTCCGTGGTGGAGAAAGAAGCCCAGGCCATAGTGGAAGCTATTAGGCACTGGAGGCACTATCTCACCAGCAAAAGGTTCACCTTGCTGACTGAGCAGTGCTCAGTTGCATTCATGTTTAGCAACCAACAGTGGGGCAAAATCAAAAATGATAAAATTTTGCGGTGGAGAATGGAACTCTCCACCTACAACTATGATATCCTGTACCGGCCTGGAAGACTCAATGAGCCCCCAGATGTGCTATCACGGGGAACGTGCACCAGCACGCAGCTCGACCGGCTATACGCACTCCATGCAGATCTTTGCCACCTGTGGGTCACCCGATTTTACCATTTTGTGAAAGCCTGGAACCTGTCTTACTCCCTTGAGGACATCAGGATGATGACCAGGGACTGCCAAGTCTGCGCTGAGTGCAAACCGCACTTCTACCATCCTGAAAAGGCACAACTTATCAAGGCCACCCACCCCTTTGAGTGACTGAGTGTCAACTTTAGGGGCCCCCTTCCCTCCACTGACCGCAATGTCTACTTTCTCAACATAATTGGCGAGTACTCGCGGTTCCCCTTTGCCATCCCCTGACCCGATACCACTGCCATGTCCATCATAAAAGCCCTGCGCCAGCTCTTCACTCTGTTTGGATATCCCTGCTATATCCACAGTGATAGAGGGTCCTCCTTTATGAGTGACGAGCTGCGCCGGTACCTGCTGGCTAGGGGTATAGCTGCAAGTAGGACCACGAGCTATAATCCCCGGGGAAATGGACAGGTGGAGAGGGAGAATGCCACTGTGTGGAAGGCCACACTCTTAGCCCTTAAGTCAAAGGGGGTGCTGGTCTCTCGATGGCAGGAGGTTCTCCCCGAGGCGCTTCACTCCATCCGCTCCCTGTTATGCACGTCCACCAATGCCACCCCTCATGAGCGACTCTTTTCTTTTCCCAGGAAGTCTGCCACTGGGATCACCCTACCGGCTTGGCTGATGTCCCCAGGGCCAGTGCTACTCTGGAAACATGCGAGGAGCAATAAATACCCCCCGATGGTCGAGAGGGTTCACCTACTTCATGCGAACCCCCAGTATGCCTACGTGGTCTTACCTGATGGGTGGGAGGTCACGGTCTCCGTTCCCAACCTTGCGCCCAAAGGAGCACCAGACCCCTACCCCGAACACTCCACGGGGACTATGAACCCCGTACCCACCGAGGTGTATACCCACGAGACGCCGCGCACAGCAAGCCCTACACAGACTCCTCATGACACTCCCATACTGGGCGGCTCACACACGCATGAGGGATTACTGACGTCTAATGGGCTGACACCTCAAGTCAGCCCGGAGCCAGCACAACCACCGTCACAGGTGCAATCACCACCGGTACTACGTAGATCGCAGCGACAGTTTCAACCGCCTGATAAACTTAACCTGTAAATATACTTATACGAAACTTCGCCCCATGGGGACTCTCTTTCAAAACAAAGGGGGGTGAATGTGGTGAACTACATATACCTGTCTGGACACGCCCCTCTGCTGACTGCTCCTGTAGCTCCTCCCACAGACCCCTGTATTAAGGCAATTGGAGGCACTGCTCCTCCCTCAGTCTCCAGGATGTTGTGTGGTGGTCTCTTGCAGCTAATAAAAGCCTATCGTTCGCCTCCCGTCTCCGAGAGTTATTGATGGTTCATCATGATGACATTAGGAAATCTCTCGACTTTATTTTTGAAGAGGTGAATACCCTGAAGGCTGATGTTGTGCAGATTAAAGGGACTTGCAAGGACCATGAAAAGAGATTTGAGACTTTGGAGCTGAGGCTGAATGAGGCCGAGCGTTACCAGAGAAGGTCGAATCTGAGAATCCACGGCTTTCCAGAGCAAACGGATGAAAATTTTAAAAATAAAGTAACTCAAATACACCAAGCACTAGCTCCGGAAGCCAAGTAGAAGATTCTACTACACGTGGATGTTTATATCGTCTCGGTCGGATAAGAAGCCTCGGGTGACCATTATTCGATTTTCTAACAGAACTACAAGGATCTGGTATGGAAACAAGCCAGAAAAAATGAATATGAATGAATGAAAATGAATACTTGCTCTCGCAAAGCTTGAGGATTGCCGAGGACATGACTGCAGCTGATAAGTTTGCCCGACAGAAGCTGTGGCCACTGGCAGAGGCTGCTAGAAAAGATGGGAAGCGGGCTTTCTTTGCTGGGACCCGAGCGTTCATTGCTGGCAAAGAGATACGAGCAGAACAGTAACATGTTGGTGTGGCAACTGATCTATTACCTCTGCTAATATTTGATTCTGGCATTTGTTAATATAGGACTGGGATAGTTTTTTTACTTTTATTATTAGAGATGAAGAATTCTTTTTGTGTGTATATATATATAGAGTCCATCACAAGACTGTCTTTTTCACTTTTTCCTCTTAATGCCAGGGGACTTAGACATGCTGCTAAACGTAAGCCTTTATTCTTGTTTTTAAAGCAGCATAAACATGGGGATTTCTTTTTAATCCAAGAGTCACACTCTGTGACTGAAGATATTAAACTATGGAAATCCCAGTGGGGGAACAATGTTTGGTTTTCACATGGTTCTGAACATTCTGCAGGTGTTCTTATTCTGATTTTTAACATTAAAGAAGATGTTTTACACTCTGAGGAGGATACGAATGGGCATTTTTTTGGTTCTTATTGTTCAATATTGTGGTAAAGTGTTTCCTATTGCTAATATTTATGGTTATAATATTAGAAATGATAATGATAGATTACTTCAGATTTTGGAAAAATGTTTTGATTATTGTCTCTCTAAATTTCCTGAGCTATTTATTGTTATGGGAGGAGACTTTGGTATGGTATTAGATGAAAATATTGATCGATGGCCACCAAGCAACACTCCACTTATAATAACTTTGCTATCTTCATTCAGAAGTTTAATATCATAGATAGTTGGAGAGAGCACTTTCCTGTAGTTAGAAATTATACTTGGACTAATAAATCTATTACATGCATGTCTAGGCTAGATCACTGGTTACTATTTGATACCTTAAGAAATGATAATGTCACTTTTAATTTTTTTCCCTCACCTTTAACAGCTCCATAAAGCTATCCATATACAAATTGCATTATCTTCAGCTGAATCTGATTTTAAATCTTATTGGAAATTAAATAATTACATTTTGGGGCATGAAGTTGTCTCTTTGCACATTAAAAAGCTGGCAACCTACTTCTTACATAAAGCGATGGCAGAGAATAATTTCTCTACAAATTGGGAACTTTTTAAATTTGAATCTGCCAAATTCTTTATGAAATACAGTAGTGATTTAGTACAGAAAAGAAAATTGGAAGAACAGCTATTGATCTCAAAGATTGCAAATTTGTGTGAATTGTTGTTCAGGGAAAGATAAAGAGAAGCTGGCTTTGTTAAAGGATACATTAAACCATCTTTACCTTGTAAAAGCAGAAGGTGCATATGTGAGATCTAGAAAACAATGGCTGGAAGAGGGTGAACAGAGAACAGCTTATTTCTATCGTTTAGAAAAGCAGCGTGCCCAATTCAATTCAATTCAATTCATCAGCTTAATATTGATGGTGTGATTACAGAGGACTCCAAAAAAAAAGCAAAATATTGTTCTGCTTTTTGTAGTAAACTGTATAACTCAAAATATTGTGAAGCATCTACACTACATTTCATGAATGATATTAATATACTTAGGAACCTGTCCAATGATCTGAAAGACCTGTGTGATGCTCTTATTATCTTAGGAGAGGTTAAGGTTGCCATTTCAAATTTAGAAAAATAATAAGTTGCCTGGTGTGAATGTTCTGACTGGAGAATTTTATGTCTTCTGACACCCTAGCTCCCTTTTCACTAAAATTGTTTTTATAATGTATTGATAAAGAATTTCTTCCCACTTCTTTAACACAACGCCTTATTACTTAAATTCCTAAACCAAGAAAAGATAAATTATTTATCGATAATTTGCCTTCTCAATGATGATTATAAAATTCTGGCCCAAATCTTTGCTAACAGAGTGAAAGTAGTTTTGCCATTTATTATTGATGAAACACAGTCAGGTTTCATGAAGGGTCATCATATCTCTAATAATATCAGATTAGGTTTAGATCTTATTGATTATACTCATTGTGTTCAAAATGATAGTTTTATACTGTTTTTTGATTTCTACAAAGCTTTTGATACTATTGAGCATCAGTTTATCTTCTCTGCTCTTGGTAAATTTAGATTTGGTTCGGTATTTTGTAAGGCTGTTAAGGCTTTGTACACAAACGTTAGTAGTTCTATAAAGTTGAAGTCGGACATTTCACAGAGGTTTGATGTGAACAAGGGGGGTGAGACGGGTTGTCCTATCTCACCTTATTTATTCCTTTTATGTGCTCGGCGGCTCACCTATTCCATCAAGTCTAGTCATCTAAAAGGCATTTTCTGTGCAAATTCCAATTTTCTGATTAGCCAGGTTGCAGATATGACTCTTTTCTTAAATGATGTTTCGGAAATCTCATTCCGAACTGTAACAGAACTGTACTTCTGTTTTCTCCAAAGCCTCAGGCCTCTGTCTAAATATTCACAAATGTTAATTGTTTCCCCTTAAAGGTTGCACTCAATCTATAATTAATAATATTACAGTAAAAGACAAAGTTACATATTCGGGATTAACTATTGTTAAAAATGAATACTTAAGGTGTGTGGATAATTTTCAACCTCTTATAGACCAAACCAAAAAAAAGATTAAACCAGTAGCTTCAAAGGGACTTATCTTTGAAAGGCCAGGTTTTGTTTTGTAAAACAGTAGGTCTTTCCAGGATTGTATATACAGATCTCCCCTTCTACGTCGATAAAAAAATCTGTAAATTGATAGACACTGTGTTGTTTAACTTTTTATGGAAAAACAAAGTTTATTATATTAAAAAATCTGCTGTCATGAATAGTTATGACAAGGGGGTATAAATTTTCTTGATTTTGACAGTCTTAATAATACTTTTAAAATTAATTGGATTAAACAATTTTTACATAATCCTACTTCTGTATGGAATTGTGTTCCTTCTTTTGTCTTTTCCCAGGTTGGTGGATTGAATTTTGTTTTCTTTTATGTAATTACAAAATAGACAAAGTTCCTCTCTGTTTATCTCAGTTTCATAAACAGATGCTTTTATCTTGGTCTTTGATTTACAAACACAGTTTTTCTCCACATAGTTACTTTATCTGGAATAACCACAACATAACTTATAAAAAGAAATCTTTGTTTTATAAAGATTAGTTTGATAGTAATATTTTGTTAGTTAGACAGTTATTTAATTCAAGCTGTACTTTATTGAGTTGTATTGAGTTTTTATCCACCTTTGAATTTCCTGTGACTCCAAAAGAATTTGCTGTTGTTATGGATGCAATTCCCTCTGGTGTAATTATGTTGTTTAGAAACACATTTGGTAGTTGAATTACCCAACTTGGATCCATCCAGTACAGCTGTAGGAAAGATTTGTTTTCCTCTGACCTTTTAAAAAAATAATAGAGGTATTAGAAGTTTGTTTCAAAAAGACGTTACTTCTATTCCTACAGCTGTTAGTTTTTGGAATAGTCGCTTGGAGAATCTGAGGTGGAGGAGTATTTGAGGCTTATTTAATAAATTTTTATTGAGGAATAAAAGTAAAGAAATTGCATTTAAAATTATACAGAGATATTATCCAACCAATGTTTATTTGATAAGGTTTCATTCTGATATTAAAACTAACTTCTTTTTGTGGTTTATATCCAGAGGATTTATTTAATCTGTTTTGGGTTTGTGAGTATGTTAAAACATTTTGGGTTGATGTTTGTCAATTTATAGATCAATATATTAATGTGGATTTTACTTTTTATTTTGAAAATATCTTATCTGGGTTTACTAATAATAACAAATCATAGGGATCATTTCTTTATCATAAATCTTTTGTTAATTTACAGCAAATTTTATATCCATAAATGCAAATACAACAATAAGATGCCTTCATTTATATTTTATACGTCGGACTTCAAACAATACGTTAATACTCTGAAAACTTCACATAACCAGAAAGCTGTAAAGTCTGTACAAATCTGTTAACATTTTGGTTTATCTCTGCAAATGTTTTTCTTTTGACTCATTTTAGATATAGTTCCTTCTGCCCAACAGTATTTAGAGTGGATTTTCTCGTTTATTTGTATATTTAAAGTGAATAGTTCTATATTTGTTGCTGCTTATGTGTGATTCCCTGGCCGTGTTAGCACATGTTTAGTGTTTCTGTTTTTGTTTGTGTTCAATAAAAATAAAAAGTAAGTTTATTAAAAAGAAAGGACAGGGAAGGATGTAAAAGAGGTGGGGGCGTGGCACTGTTGATCAGAGATAGTGTCACGGCTTCAGAAAAGCTGGATGTCATGGAGGGATTATCTACGGAGTCTCTGTGGGTGGAGGTTAGAAACAGGAAGGGGTCGATAACTTGACTGGGTGTTTTTTTATAGGCCACCCAATAGTAACATGGATATCGAGGAACAGATAGGGAAACTGATCCTGGACAGGTGTAATAATAACATAGTTGTTGTGATGGGAGATTTTAATTACCCAAATGTCAATTGTCATCTCCATAGAGCAAGGGGTTTAGATGGGGTGGAGTTTGTTAGCTGTGTTCAAGAATGTTTCTTGACACAATGTGTAGATAAGCCTAGAAGAGGAGAGACTGTACTTGATTTGGTATTGGGAAATGATCCTGGTCAGGTGGCAGATCTCTCAGAGGGAGAGCATTTTGGAGACAGTGATCATAATTCTATATCCTTTACAATAGCATTGGAGAGAGATAGGAACAGACAAGTTAGAAAAATATTTAATTGCAGTAAGGGGAATTATGAGGCTATCAAGTAGGAACTTGGAAACTTAAATTGGAAATAGATGTTCTCTGGGAAAAGTAGGGAAGAAATATGGCAAATGTTCAAGGGATATTTGTGTGGAGTTCTGCATAGGTACATTACAATGAGACAGGGAAGTTATAGTAGGGTACAGGAACCATAGTGTACAAAGGCTGTAATAAATCTAGTCAAGAAGAACAGGAAAGCTTACAAAAGGTTCAGAGAGCTGGGTAATGTTAGAGATCTAGAAGATTATAAGGCTAATAGGAAGGAGCTTAAGAAGGAATTTAGGAGAGCCAGAAGGGGCCATGAGAAGGACTTGGAGAGCAGGATTAAAGAAAACCCCAAGGCATTTTACAGGTATGTGAAGAACAAGAGGATAAGATGTGAAAGAATAGGACCTATCAAGCGGGACAGTAGGAAAGTGTGTATGGAACCAGAGAAAATATCAGAGGTACTTAATTAATACTTTACTTCAGTATTCACTATGGAAAAGGATCTTGATGATTGTAGTGATGATTTGGAATGGACTGAATAGCTTGAGCATGTAGATATTAAGAAAGAGGATGTGCTGGAGTTTTTGGAAAGCATCAATTTGGATAAGTCGCTGGGACCAGATGAGATGTATCCCAGGCTACTGTGGGAGGCAAGGGAGGAGATTGCTGAGCCTCTGGCAATGATCCTTGCATCATCAATGGGAATGGAAGAGGTTCCAGAGGATTGGAGGGTTGTGGATGTTGTTCCTTCATTCAAGAAAGGGAGTAGAGATAGCCCAGGAAATTATAGACCAGTGAGTCTTACTTCAGTGGTTGGTAAGTTGATGGAGAAGATCCTGAGAGGCAGGATTTATGAACATTTGGAGAGGTATTATTCAAACAAGAGGACATGATTTGAGAGTTGTGGGCAAAAGTTTAAGGGTAACACAAGAGGGAATTTCTTTACTCAGAGAGTGGTAGCTGTGTGGAATGAGCTTCCAGTAGAAGTGGTAGAGGCACTTTAAAGTAAAATTGGATAGGTATATGGACAGAAAGGAATGGAGGGTTATGGGCTAAGTGTGGGCCAGTGGGACTAGGTGAGTGTAAGTGTCAGCACGGACTAGAAGGGCGGAGGTGGCCTGTTTCCGTGCTGTAATTGTTATATGTTTTATATGGTTACATAGGTATAGTATGATTAGGAATAGTCAGCATGGCTTTGTCAAGGGCAGGTTATGCCTTACGAGCCTGATTGAATTTTTTGCAGATGTGACTAAACACAATGATGGAGGAAGAGCAGTAGATGTACTGAATATGGATTTCAGTAAGACATTTGATATGGTATCTCATGCAAGGCTTATTGAGAAAGTAAGGAGACATGGGATGCAAGGGAACATTGCTTTGTGGATCCAGAACCGGGTTACCCACAGAAGGCAAGGAGTGGTTGTAGACAGGTTATATTCTGCATGGATGTCAGTGACCAGTGGTGTGCCTCAGTAATCTGTTCTGGGTCCCTTACTCTCTGATTTTTATAAATGACCTGGATGATGAAGTAGAGAGATGAGTTAGTAAGTTTGCTGATGACAAAAATGTTGGGGATGTCATGGATAGTGTGGAGGGCTGTCAGAGTTTACAGCGGGGCATTGATATGATGCAAAACTGGGCTGAGGATTAGCAATTGGAGTTCAACTCAGAGAAGTGTGAAGTGTTTCATATTGTTAGGACAAATATGATGGCAGAATATACTGTAGTATTAATTAGATTAGATTCAACTTTATTCTCATTGTGCCGAGTACAGATACAAAGCCAATTGAAATGCAGTTAGCATCTAACCAGAAATGCAAAGCACAGTGTTATTTACAAAATAACTGTGAATAAAAGGTAAGTGCTACAGCACACGAATATAAAAGTACTGAGACAGTTCATTATGGGTGCAATACTGCTTAGTGCTGTGATGTGAGGTTCAGCATGGTCACAGCCTCAGGGAAGAAGCTCTTCCTGTGCCTGCTGGTGCTGGAGTGGAAGCTCCTGCAGCACCTACTGGAGGGGAGGAGAGTAAAAGGTCCATGGTTAGGGTGAGCTGCATCCTTGATAATGCTCTTCGCCCTGCCCAGGCAGCGTTTATGGTAGATGTTCTCTTTTTATTGTAAATTATTTTTAAATGAAGTTCATCATCAAACAAACATTACCAGAAGATGTATTTCAGATATTGTACATACATATCATATAATCATATATGCCACAAATCTCCACATAATATTTATCTGAGGTATACACTAATAGAAAAGAGAGGGAAGAAAGAACAAGCAAAAGGAGAAAACTATGTACAAGTAGGGAGTGATTCTTTTCTGTTACATCATTTTCACTGATTTGTGAGGATAAAATCAGGCCTATGAGGTGTTATGTAGTTAAACCAATTTCCCCAGTGTGAATCAAATTGTTCCAACTTCTGATTAGCAGATGCTGTTATCTTCTCCATTTTGTAAATGTCCATTGTAATTTCCATCCATGCATTTAAGGATGGGCTCTCCTGTGATAATCATTTCCTAGTAAGAGTCTTTTTACCAGCCACCAGCAGAATATTCATTAAATATTTATTTCTTTTCAAACATTCTTGAGATATATACCCAAAATATATGGTCTTAATTTCTAAGAATATTTCACATTTGAAGAAGTCTTGTAGGGCATTGTGTATCCCACTCCAATAGTCTTTCATAACGGGGCATTCACAGATAATATGATAATGGTTTGCAATTTGATTTCCGCAATTTCTCCTGCAAACAGGGAGGTTACTATCATAAAGGGATTTCTGAGAAGGTGTAATAAAGTATCTTATCAAGTTTTTTCCATCTGAACTCCCTCCATTTCTGTGAACTGGTACACTTCCGTTGATACCTCCATATTATTGTCCATTCTTCCTCAAATATAATTATCCCTCCTTTCTTCTCCCATTTTGCTTTAATGTATGAAGTCAAATGTGTTTTAAGATTTGACAAACCCTTATATAGACTTGAAATGATTCTACTACCACTATCTGAATTATATGCTTTTCTAAATAGCTCTATAAAACATGTTCTTGCCTTGGTTACATTTTTAACTGTCCTATTAACATATTGTTGCATCTGGAAATACTGATAAAAGTCTTGTTTTTCTAATAAGTGTTTCTCTTTAAGCATTTCAAAACTGAACAGTGTTCCTTCTTTCATTATATTGCAAAGAACTCTTATTCCTTTAGCTGTCCAGTCCTTAAATCTAGCATCCGTTTATTCAGCTTAAAATCCGAGTCATACGCACACCATTTAAGAATTGCAATATCTCCCTAGAGTTTACATTCTTTTATAATAGTTTTCCATATTTTAAGAGTCCATTTCACCCATGGGTTGTCAATAGTATTTACGTACCTTTGTAGGTTGTTATCAGCAAAAATTGCCATGATGGGTTCCACCAACATATCACAGCTTTCAACTGTGCTGCAAAATAATAAGCTCTAAGGAAGGTAGGCCCCATTCCCCCTTTTCCTTGGATAATTGCAAAGTTTTGAGATGAACTTTAGGCATTTAACCTTGCCAAGTATATCTTGAAAACATTTTGTTCCATTCATTGAATGGATTTTGATTAATCTCTATTGGTAGAGTCTGAAAGGGTTATAATCGTCTGGACAGTATATTCATTTTAATAGACTCAATCCTTGAAATGCGACTAAAAATGGAATTAGGGTCCATCTTGTTATTTCTTCCTCAGTTTTTTATATATGGGCTGATAATTGCATTCTGATAATTTTCCCAAAACTTTTGGCATAATGATGCCCAAATATTTGAAAGACTCTTTTTGCCATGCCCAGGGATATCTACTTTCAAGTTCTCTTGGTGGACTACAGCTATATGAAAGTAATCGGGTTTTATCTGTGTTGATCTTGTATCCTGTTAATTGACCATATTGTTCAAAGGATTGCATCAATTTAGGGAAAGAGTATGTTGGTTGCCCTAGATAAATCAAAATGTCATCCGCGTAACAAGCCAATTTATGATCTGTCCCTTTAATAGTAATTTCCCTGATATCTTCATTTTGTCTGATGTAGTGAGCTAATGGCTCCAGATATAATGCGAAGAGTAGTGGTGACCATGCACAACCCTGTCTCGTGCCTCTTTCTATGGTAAGGCAATTTGATAAATATCCATTGATTTTAATCCGAGCAGTAGGGTTGTCATATAGTGCCTGTATAATTTTAATAATTGTGTCATGGAAACCAAATCTATGTAAAACTCTGTAAAGAAATTTCCAATTAACTGAGTCAAATGCCTTTTCAGCATCCATGCTTAACACTATTGCTTTGATATTATTTTTTTTGTAAATGATCCATAATGTGAAGTGTCCTCTGTATATTGTCTTGTGTTTGGCATTGTTGTATAAAACCTGTCTGGTCATTATGTATCACTATGGGTAGAAACGCTTCTAATTGTTTGGCCATGGTGGAGGTGAATAATCTATAATCTAAGAATAGATATTGGTCTGAATGACCCATATTCCATTTTATCCTTGCCTTCTTTTGGTATAGCTGAGATTATCACATCCTTCCATCTGGGTGTCATTTGTGCCTCTTTTAGAGCCCAGTTCAGTGTGGGGAGTAAAACAGGAATTAACTCATTTTAAAATTCTTTGTACCACTCTGCCATATATCTATCTGAACCTGGTGACTTGCTTAATTTAAGCCTACTAATTATAGCTTTTAGTTCAATTTCAGTAATGTCAGCAGTCTATGTTCTATTTCGTTCTTCATTTAAAGTGGGTAAGACTAGCGAGTTCAGGAAGGTGTCAATTTGGGTTATGCTTCACACTGGAACTTTGGAATATGGAGTTTTTTAAAACACTTCAAAAGCTTCTTGAATTTCACTTGGTTTATCTTGTTTAATTCATTTTTGTTCTTGGATCCCTAATTCTATGAATTGTATTTTCTGCTATCTTTTTTTTTCAGCTTCCACTCCAGTATTTCCATAGACGTAGATCCACCTTCATAATGTCTTTCTTTCAGAGACGTTAAATTTTTCCTGATTTCTTGAGTACCAAAACTATTAATTTCATTCCTAATTTTTAAAATGTCCTCTGATGTACCAGATGCTAAATTCAATTTGTGTTTTTTTCTAGTTCCTTCAGCCTAATTTGTAATTCCTCTAATGTTTTATTCCTTATTTTTTTATATGAAGATATCACTATAATTTCCCCTCTTGAAACAGCATTCAGAGTATCCCATAAAATGGGAGGTGAAACATATCCAATATGATTGTATTCTAAGTAGAGACCAATTTCTTTTTTTAATTTGTTCCTTAAAGTAGGGATCATTGAGTAGACTTGAATTTAGTTTCCAAATAGTATTCTTTGGTTGTAGGTCAAAATCAACAGATAAATATATAGGTGCATGGTCACTTACATCTATTGGCCCAATTCCCCAGGTGTTTATTTTGTTTTTGTCTTTTCCAAATGTTATGAAATTATCTATTCTTGTATATACAGAATAGGGGGCTGAATAATGAGTGTAATCCCTTCTGTTAGAGTAAAAGTCCCTCCATATATCAATTAGACCAATGTCCTCAAAAAGTGTATTAACATTCTTATGTAAGGATTTTGCTTCATAGGTTTCTCTATGGGAAGAGTCTAATTTTGGTTGTAATTGTAAATTTAAGTCTCCCTTTCATATCAGGAAACCTTCTGTTTCTGTTACCATAATATTAGTAATTTTCTGAAAGAAACTAATGTCAATTCCTGGAGATGCGTATGTATTCAATAGAGAAACTGAATTTCCATCCATATTCCCCCGACCAGAATATATCTGCCCTCCTTATCTCCCATTTCAAATACTTTTACAAAATTTAGCTTGCTTGAGATAAAAATAGCAACTCCTCTCCTACGTCCTGATTTATATGAGGAGGAAAACGAATTAGTGAAACCCAATCTCCTTAGTTTTCCATGCTCATTATCACTTATGTGAGTTTCCTGTAAATATACTACATGGGCTTGTTCTTTTTTTTCATTTTAGATAGAACTTTACTGCGTTTGATTGGATTTAACAGCCCATTGACATTAAAAGAAATGAATTTTACTTTGTTCTTAGCTATGTGTATTTACCTGTCAATATATCATTGAAATTAGCAGAATAAATGTTAATTGATCTACTCCCTGAACAAACCAAGAAATGCGAATAATGGAAGAAAAGGCAACAAAGGTGTGATTCCAAGGCTGAAATCTCTAGTAGACGACCCTGGGTTGAGCTACAGGAAATGACTAGCTGTGGGGTATAGCCCCTCCTACCTCTGAATTGAGGGCCCCCATTGCAGTACCCATAAAAATAAGTGAACAAATCTATGCCCAATACACAGAAAAGATTTCCCTGTGTATTCCTCACATATATATGTATTCTCATTTAGGTGGGACGAAGGAGTGAATTAATGAATAAAAAGAATAATTGAGTAATATAACATCCACATTATAATAATTATTTCTTCAGCTAAGTATGGCACCATCTATTTTTGCTTCTATTTAGCTTCTCAACACTTTTAAAGTTAGCCAAACCTTATCACTCTTCAGGAGGGGTTGAGTGCTGTCTTTGGAAACTCACAGTCTTTTCCTGATATACTTCTCTCATGTTCCTCCCGTCCCCGCTTTCTCGATTCCCTCACTATTTCCCAAGCAGAGCAGGATCACTGCTCAACCAGGCTTTCCCTCAGTTTGATCCCACTGACGGGCAACCCTTTGGCCTTCATGTCTGTAGTCGCCTCTTCCACTGTCTGATACAGTTGGATCCCATCTTCATAAAACACTTGCAGTTTAGCAGAGCACAGAGTTTGGAATCTAATCGTTCCTTGCTTTAACATTCACTTTACTTCAGAGTATTCTTTACATTTCTGCAGGACTGCAGGGGGGTAATCTTTCTTTTTACAATATTTTTATTCAGAAGAAAAAAAAGATTTACAGAGCGCAATACGTAGATACATCTCAACATAACGTGTACATTCATATATTATAATAAAATTGATCAAAATGTTATGGCATAACACATAAAGGTACAGCACTCTGTAATCAAACATTTAAAGATAGGTCATACAATGTAAAATAAATTTTTTATATAAAAAAAGTCAACCCCCTACCAACTACCAAAGAAAAAAGCTGATGGATGACAAAGGATAATTAGAAAAAAAATATTCACTTAAGAAGAGAAGATAAAAATATACATAAAAGTCTGTGCACTGTTAAACTTTATAAATTGGAAAAGTAATTTAGGAAAGGTCCCCAAATATCATAAAAAGATTGTTTCAAATTTAAGACTGAGCAGCGGATCTTTTCTAAATTTAAATACGACATAATATCACGTAGCCATTGAAGATGTGTAGGAGGGGTAGACTCCTTCCATTTAAGCAAGATTGTTCTTCTTGCTAAAAGAGAGGTAAAAACTAAAACCTGGGGGTTAGGAGTATTTAAAGTTATATCTTCATTTGCAATAATATCAAACAAGGCAGTAAGGGGATTAGGCTCAAACTGGCCCCTAAAAAGTTGAGAGAAGGTATGAAATACTTCCCGCCAAAACTTTTCAATAGTAGGGCAAAACAAAAACATATGAATTAAAGAGGCAGCAGCAGAGTTGCATTTATTACAAAGTAGAGAAACATTCGGGTAAAAACTGAACAGCTTCTGTTTAGAAATGTAAGCTCTATGAACCACTTTAAATTGTAAAAGAGAATGACGAGCACAGAAAGATGATTTATTAACCCGTTTATGAATTTTATTCCATATATCATCAGAAATCTGACAATTTAGGTCATCCTCCCAAGCTTTTTTTATTTTATCTAAAAAGTCTTGTCTAGAATCAATCAACAAGTTATAGATACCGGTAATAGAACTATTAATAAAAGGTTTTAAATTTAAAAGATCGTCCAGTAAATTTTTTTCAGGACATATAGGAAAAGTAGCTAATTGGAAATGTAGAAAATCTCTAATTTGAAGGTATCTCTAAAAATGTGATTTTGGGAGTGCAAATTTATTTGACAATTGGTCAAATGAAGCAAGAGATCCTGAGATAAGCAGGTCGCAAAAACACTTATTACCTAATTCATCTCAATCTTTAACGACTTTATCAGTCATGGAAGGAATAAAAAAATAATTAAGGAGAATGGGAGATGATAATGAAAAATTCGCTAAACCAAAAAATTTTCTAAATTGAGACCAGATCCTTAAAATTTGCTTAAAAATTATGTTATCTGTTGGTTTATTTGCTGAAAAAGAAGAGTATGATCCAAGAAGAGAGACAATAGAGGAATTTTTTACAGCATTAACTTCTACGGAGACCCATGATGGGCAATCTTTACGATAAATATAATAGGACCAGAAAGTAATATTCCTTATATTGGCAGCCCAATAGAAAAACCTAAAATTGGGTAAGGCTAGTCCACCCATCTCTTTATTTCTTTGTAAGTAAACTTTACTTAAACGAGCTTGTTTATTATTCCAAATATAAGAGGATAAAATTGAATCTAAAGAATCAAAGTATGTTTTAGGAATGAAAATAGGTGAGGCCTGAAAAAGATATAAAAATTTAGGAAGAATCTTCATTTTAATCGAATTAATTCGGCCAATTAAGGATAAAGAAAGAGGGAACCATTTAGAAAGCATCTTTTTCACATAATTCAATTAGGGATTTAAGTTTTCTTTGAATAAATTCTTGAAGTTTTTAGTAATTGTTACACCTAAATATGTAAATTGACTTGTAACAACTTTGAACAGAAATTTGGCATTTGATGACATTAGGTCATTTAAAGGAAATAGCTCTCTTTTATATAGGTTCAGTTTATATCCTAAAAAAGAACTAAACTGGGAGATTAAAGAAAGAACCAAAGGTAAAGAAGTTTCAGTGTTAGAGATAAAAAGTAAAATATCATCAGCGTATAATGAAATTTTATGAGACATACCTTCCCTTAGTATACCCGAAATGTCCTTAGCTTCTCGAAGTGCTATTGCTGAGGGTTCTATAGCTAAAGCAAAAAGTAAGAGATGAAGAGGACATCCTTGTCTAGTTCCCCACTGTAATTTAAAGGACTTAGAAATTTGGGAGTTAGTAATAACCTGAGCGGTAGGAGTCAAGTAGATTAATTTAACCTAAGGAATAAAATTAGGCCCAAAATTAAACTTTGCTAAGGTCTTAAAAAGATAATTCCACTCAATCCTATCAAAGGCTTTTTCTGCATCTCAGGATAATATACACTCTGATATTTCTTGAATGGTGAATATATCACATTCAATAACCGACATATATTAAAATGTGACTAACGATTTTTAATAAATCCTGTCTGGTCATGTGATATAATAGATGGTAGAATATTTTCAAGTCTTCGAGCTAAGATTTTGGCTAAAATTTTTGCATCAACATTTACTAAAGAAATTGGTCTGTATGGAGAACATTCAGTTGTATTTTTATTTTTTTTTAAGAGTAAGAGAAATAAAAGCTTCATAAAAAGATTGAGGGAGTTTACCTGATTTAAAGTACTCTGATAAAACAGAGGATAAATAAGGTGTAAGTGACGTAGTGAAAGTTTTATAAAACTCCCCAGGAATGCCATCAGGTCCTGGGGTCTTACCAGAATGTAAAGCTCGTATAGCCTCAGCCACTTCTTCATTGGAAATAGGCTGATCTAACTGTGTTAGACTATCAGCAGACAATGTAGGAATGTTGATATTACTGAAAAAAGCATTCATATAGGTATCATCGGAATAAGAGTCAGACTGATACAACTTAAGGTAAAAGTCTTTAAATACGTTGTAATTTCAGAATGGTCGGATGTCTTAGTTCCATTATCTTTAAAAATTTCTGTGATTTGATGATTAACTGTAAAAGCTTTTAAGTGATTGGCTAATAAACTACCAGTTCTGTCCCCGTGAATGTAAAATTGAGTTTTATCTCTCATCAGCTGTCATTCAATTGGGTAAGTCAGCAGAAGATTATACTTGGATTGGATTTCAATACCCTTATTATATATACTTGGATCTAGAGATAGGACATACTTTTGATCAAGATCTTTTAATACCGCTGCTAGGTCAGACCTTTCTTTGTCAGCTTTTTTCTTTATATAGGTAGAGTAAGAGATAATTTCTCCACGAATATATGTTTTAAAAGTATCCCAGACTATAATTCCAGCAGTAGCTCGTTTAAAATTTTCTTTAAGGAAAAAAGTAATATTGTTTTCCAAAAACTTTAGAAAATTTTTATCATATAACAATGATAAGTTAAAACACCAACTACTATTTGGTACAGAGCAAACAGGTAATCTTAAAGCCAGAAGCACAGGTGCATGATCAGACAAAGCAATCTCCTTATAATCACAGGATTGTACCAGAGGAAGCAAGTTTCTACCTATAAAAAAATAATCAATCCGAGAGTACATATGATGAACCTGAGAGAAATATGAATATTCCTTTTCTTGGTGGTGTAAAAAATGCTACACGTCAAGAATACCACATTGAGATAAAAAAAGATTTAAAAAGTAAGACTGATTTATTAGTGATGGGTTTTACTTGAAGAGCGGTCTAATATAGGGTCAAGCCAAAAATAAAAATCTCCAACCATCACTAAGGAATACCAATTCAATTCAGGCAGAAAAGAGAAAAGACGTTCAAAGAACAAGGAGTCATCTGTATTTGGAGCGTATACATTCGCAAATACGACTAGTTTATTCCCAAGACTACCCGAAACAATAACAAAGCGCCCATTTGTATCAGAAATTACATTATGTTGAATAAAGGATAAATTCTGATCAAACAGGATAGAGATGCCTCTTGATCTAGATTGAGAAGGTGAGTGAAAATGTATACCCTTACATCCTTTGAAAGAATGTGAAATATCACCTTTACGAATATAGGTTTCTTGGAGGAAGATTATATGAGTTTTAAGTTTCCGGATATAAGAGAAAATCTTATTTCGGTTAACAGGGTTGTTTAGACCTTTCATATTAAAACTGAGTACATTAGTAAAAGAATCCATCAAGTATCCTTTAGTAATGTATAAAAGGTGATCACAGACATGTAAATAGTGAATAAGTAAAACAGTAAAAACATTCAATCAGCTTTACAGAAGAACACATTTACCCCTTCCCTCCCCCCAAAGAGAGAAATCAGCCAAGAGAGGCTGGAGATTAATTCTAACGCTCCCAACCCAAAACTCCGGTGGCTACAGAAAATATATATGTATAGATGCGCTGAATAAACGATTGTAATTATATGTATACAAAAAAAATCAAAGTAAATAAGTTTGCAAATTACGATAAAAAAACCATGGGAAAATATAAGTATTAGTCTCGGTAAAAAAGGAAAGACAGATAAGGAAAATCAAATACGGAAAATCAATAAGTAAACTCGTGGGTGCAAAAAAAGAGTAAAGAAACAAATAGAAGATAATTAAAAAGGGAAGCAGTTTAGATAGCTTCCTACATAACACTGAGAGAATATAACATATTGTTTAAAAAGAGCTGTGAAAAACAGCAAAAGAGTAAATGGATGCAGTCTGCCGGAATATTTTGCATAGTTTTAAAGATAACAAGGCACCAGTTAATTAGTCAAACAATTGATTAAGACTTTGTAAAACCAAGAAACATGTTATCAATAAAACACCAATTACTTGATTGAACACCTGAAATTAAAACATTTAACATAAAACAACTCAAAGTTGAATTTAAGGATGGAGACTTTGGAAAAGTTTCTTAGCTTCTTCAGGCTTTGTAAACCAAGAAACTGTATTATCAGAAGTAGTAACCTTGATTTTACATGGATCTCTGAGAGAAAGGTGACAGCCAAGCTTAAAAAGATCAGACGTAATCTCTTTAAAAGCCTGTCTAGCTCTTCAACTTCTGGTGGTTAATCTTGAACGATCCGAAACTGTTGATCATGAAATTGTAATATATGCTTCTTCGTTGATTCATGAAGGATCTGTTCTTTAATCTGATAGTCATAAAAGCGAATGATAATAGAGCGAAGTTTGGCAGGGTCCCAATTTGGTGGGGGTAACTCGGTGAACACGCTCAAATTTTGGTAGTTCCGATAATATATCAGGGACTAAATCTTTCAGCATTTGAGCACAAAAATCGATAGGTTGATTACCCTCCAGTTTTTCAGGAAATCCAAGAATTCTGATATTGCAGCTTCGATTCCTGGTCTCCAAGTCTGTAAGTTCCTTCAGTAACGTGTCGTATTTTTCAAGTATTTCTTAGAAATTCTTTGAAACCTTCAATATCCTTCGGCAACACCAGCAGAGATTCTTCGTGTAGCTTAATATGAATTTCGTGGTCATTCTCAGTCTGCTGTATACTTCCAAGTTTCCGATTAAGTGTTTTCAGTTCAGATTTAACCAGGTCGAAGGAATTCTGTAACAGATCAAACTTGGATTCCAAGTCATCCAGTTAATCCAGTTTTTTGAGTTTCTCTGACATTTGTTGAATCATTTCAGTCACAGTCTCTAAAGTAGTCTCTTTTTCTGACAGCTTTCTACTCATGGTGCTCTCACTGAGATCGGTTTAAACAGCAAAGTCAGCAAATAATTTTGGAGCACGTAGTTAGTGCAACCTACTCCATTACAGCCACAGGAAGTCCTCCGCAGCGGGGGTAATCTTGATCGAAATATCTTCTCTGTCTCCAGTAGGCCTCGGGGTGAACGCACTATGCGCCCTCTCAATTTCAAGCTCCATAGTCGAAGGAATCTCTGGCATGTCCTGCAGCAACTTTCGTGCAATCTCCCGGTTTCTCCAGTCCTTCAGGAAAATTGTATATCCTTATTTTTCCGCTGTGATCTTGCCTCCTGGTCAATCAGTTTACTTTCTTGTTGATTTAATATTTTTATCATCTTACTTAGCATCCATTTCACGTATTGCACGTGATCCTCTACCTTCTCAATTCATGTCTTTGCCATTGCTCTTTTTGATTGATGTTGGCGAGCTCTGACTTTATATCATTTAGTTGCTCCTTTATATCTGTTTGGAATCCTCATATCTCTTCCAGAATTTTTATCGTATTTTCCACTTCACCTGCATGAGGCCCATCGTCAGGCTCGCTACCACGCGTTCGGGTAGAGGAGCTGCTTGATGCACTCCTCTCCTTCACAGGCTCCACACTGATGCTTTTCTTATCTCCATTCTTTTTCCCCATTCTTGCCCCACTTATCAATTCAGATATTTTCGAAAGATCTTATATTTGATGGATCAACAGGGCAAAATACGTGTTTTTCCAGAGGAGCTATTGACTTAAGCTGCCTTTGTGGACGATGAGATCACTGGAACCTATGGTAGATGTTCTCAATTGTGGGCAATTGGGTGCCGATAATCTGCTGGGCAGTTTTCACCACACGCTGGAGTGCTTTGCGGTCCAATACGAGACAATAGCCATACCACACTGAGATGCAGTTGGTGAGTATGCTCTCAGTGGTACAGCGGTAAAGGACATCAGTATCCTGCTTTCTTGATGCTCAACAGGAAATAAAAGTGTTGTTGCACCTTTTTGATCAGGATGGAGGAGTTCAGAGACCAGGTGAGGTCCTCGGAAATGTGGATATCAAAGAATTTGAAGCTTGATACATACTCCACTACAGATCTGTTGATGTCGATGGGGAAGTGATGGGGACATGCCTGAAGTCCACAATGATCTCCCTGGTCATCTGGGTGTTAAGGGCTGTCTGCACTCCACATGGCCAGCTGCTGGTCGTCATCCCTGTAGGTCGTTTCATCGACCCCCCGATCAGGCCACTCACCGTGGTGTCATCTGCGAACTTGATTATGGAGTTAGAACCATGTACAGGAATGCAGACATAGGTGAAAAGTGAGTACAGAAGAGGGCTCAGCACTCAGCCTTGAGGCACACCGGTGTTCAGGGTGATAGTGGAGTTGTCATGGTCCGATCCGTGAAGTCCGCCTTCCGGCTCATGGCCTGGTCTGTGGACTTCAGACTCCAGGTCTTCTAGCTTTCCCTTGCCTCATTTGGGGCTTAATTGTAGGCACCTGATTCTCATCTTGGGGCTGGGAATATAAGTTGCCCTGGGTTTGCGTGCAGGGGCTTGTTTTTCTTCTCAGTATCCCGTCCTTGCCTCTGTGTGGGTTTGTCCTGTTGGTATCCTGTCCTTGCCTCTGTGTGGGTTTGTCCTGTTGGTATCCTGTCCTTGCCTCTGTGTGGGTTTGTCCTGTTGGTATCCTGTCCTTGCCTCTGTGTGGGTTTGTCTCAGCAGTATCCTGTCCTTGCCTCTGTGTGGGTTTGTCCTGTTGGTATCCCGTCCTTGCCAATGTGAGTTAAGTCAGGCCATCCTTGCCATTACACTATGGTGGGATCTGTCCCTTCCAGAATTTGCTGTTACCATCATTGCTGTTACCCTAAGTCTAGACTGTTCCCTTCTGTCCCCCAGAAGCCCTGCTGGCCCCCCAAGCATGAAGCCCTGCCAGCCACCCACACCTGAAGCTCTGCCAGCTAGACATGCCTGAAGCCCTGCCCTGCAACCTGTGTCTGGAGCCTTGCCTCGCCTCACCTTGTCTCTGCCTGGAGCTTTGCCTCACTTTGCCTCACCTTGTCTCTGCCTGGAACCTTGCCACACCTCACCTCTGCCTGGAGCCTTGCCACACCTCACCTCTGCCTGGAGCCTTGCTTCGCCTTGCCTGTGTCTGGAGCCTCGCCCTGCTTGGAACTGTCTGTTTGCGTCCATGCCTTTGCTAAGTAGGTCTGGCCATTTTGCCACTACCAAGCATTGGAAACTGCCTCTGTGTCCATGCCTTTGCATGGTGGGTCCAGCTGTTTTGCTGCTACCTAGCGTTGGGAACTGTCTCGTTGTGTTCAGCGCTCTGTGTAATGAGTCCTGTATTCGTACTGTATCCAAGGAAGTCTCCCAGCTCTGTGATCTGTGTAATGGGCCCACTGCCAATGCCCCACTTATGACATGAGGAGGAGCGGTTGTCTAACTTAACAACTTAACAACTTAATTTGAATCGGGAGCAAGTTACAGCTTGTGATTCAGCTGGGAGCTCAGAGAATTCGACCGTGTAGGTAGGATTTAAACCTACCTGGTCAATACCTGTGGAGGAGGGGGAACTGCGCAGGCGCGAGTAAACGTCAGCGTCGAGCGCGCACTTTAAAAGGCAGGACTTCTTTTCAGAGCGGGCAGTGTCGAGCGGGCAGCGGAGTCTGTGGAAGCAGAGTCCTGGGCTTTGGCTAAGTGGGCTTCGGCGTAAGGGGACTTCGGTAAGGCTGTGTGATTGCTCGCTGAGGGGAAGAAGGTAAGGTCGCTAGGTGCTTTTTAGACTTATTCTATTAATTCAGTTCAGGTATGGGGGAGACAGTCAGAGCAGTGGTGTGCTCCGTATGCAGTATGTGGGAAGTCAGGGTCAACACAGTTGTCCCTGATGACCACACCTGCAAAAGGTGCGTCCAGCTGCAGCTCCTATCAGACCGAGTTAGGGAGTTGGAGCAGGGGCTGGATGAACTACGGATTATTCGGGAGGTGGAGGCAGAGATAGATAGGAGTTATCAGGAGGTAGTCACACCAAAAAACCAAGAAGTAGGCAGATGGGTGATGGTCCAGAGAGGCAGGGGGAGCAGGCAGAGAGAGCAGAGCACCCCTGCGGCCATTCCCATTAACAATAAGTATACCATACTGGATACTGTTGATGGGGATGACCTACCAGGAATGAGTTGTAGTGGTCCTGCCTCTGGCACAGAGGTTGAACCCTCAACTAGAAAGGGGAGGAGGGAAGAGAAGAGAGCGATAGTTTTTGGGGACTCTATAGTTAGGGGGGCAGATAGGAGATTTTGTGGGGCAGATCGGGAGTCTCGGATGGTATGTTGCCTCCCTGGTGCCAGGGTCCGGGACATCTCAGATCGGGTGCAGGCTATTCCTGAGAATGAGGGCATGAACCCAGATGTAGTGGTCCATGTAGGGACCAACGATGTAGGTAAGGTGAGTGAGGGGGTCCTGCTTAGAGAGTTCGGGGAGTTAGGAGTGAAGCTGAAAGGCAGGACCTCCAGGGTGACAATCTCGGGATTGCTACCTGTGCCACGTGCGAGTGAGGCGAAGAATAGAATGATTATGCACATTAATACGAGGCTGAGAGCATGGTGCAGGAAGGAAGGGTTCAGGTTTTTGGATAATTGGTCTTTGTTCCAGGGACATTGGGATCTGTTTCGAAGGGATGGTCTACATCTGAACCGGAGGGGTACTAACATTCTTGCAGGAGTATTTGCCAGTGCTGCTCGGGGGGGTTTAAACTAGATGTGCAGGGGGCAGGGATCCAGATCCAGAGGGTTGGTCAGAAGGTGCATGGGGTTAAATGTGTAGAAGGTTTGGGTGATCTTGAGAAGGTCATCAAAATTCAGGGTGCAATTTGCCCGATGGAAGTTCAAGGAGCTGGGTTAGGTACAGTAGACAGTGTTTTAAGCAAAGAGAGGAGGAATGGGCTAAGAATTCTATACTTGAATGCGCATAGTGTCAGAAATAAGACAGATGAGCTTGAAGCTCAGATGAAAATGGGGAACTACGATATTGTTGGGATAACGGAGACATGGCTGCAAGGGGATCAGGCCTGGGAATTGAGTGTACCAGGGTATACGTGCTATCGTAGAGACAGAAATATGGGAAGAGGGGGTGGGGTGGCCCTGTTGGTGAGGAATGAGATTCAGTCCTTAGCAAGAGGTGACTTGGGAACAGGGGAAGTAGAGTCTGTGTGGATTGGGCTGAGGAACAGTAAGGGTAAAAAGACCCTAATGGGTGTTGTGTACAGGCCCCCAAACAGTAGCGTGGATATTGGGTACAAGTTGATTAGGGAGTTAACATTGGCATGTGCTAAAGGCAATGCAGTCGTTATGGGAGATTTCAACATGCAGGTGAACTGGGAGAATCAGGTAGGTGCTGGACCCCAGGATAGGGAGTTTGTGGAGTGTCTAAGGGATGTATTTTTGGAACAGCTTGTGCTTGAGCCAACCAGGAACGAGGCTATTTTGGACTTGGTGATGTGTAATGAACAGGAATTGATAAGTGATCTTGAAGTAAAGGAGCCATTAGCAAGTAGTGATCATAACATGATAAGTTTTATCTACAATTTGAGAGGGATAGGGGCAGATCAGAGGTGTCAGTGTTGCAATTAAATAAAGGAGACTACGGAGCCATGAGGGAAGAGCTGGCCAAAGTTAAATGGGCGGATGCCCTGGCAGGAAAGACAGTGGATCAGCAGTGGCAGATATTCTTGGGCATAATACAAAAGATGCAAAAGCAGTTCATTCCAATGAGAAGGAAGGATTCAAAGAGTGGGAAGGGGCCACAGTGGTTGACAAAGGAAGTCAGAGATTGTATAGCATTAAAGAAAAAGAAGTATGACAGGGCTAAGATGAGTGGGAATACAGATGATTGGGAAAGTTTTAAGGAACAGCAGATCTTAACTAAAAAAGCAATACGAAGAGAAAAAATCAGGTATGAGCTCAGTCTAGCCAGGAATATAAAAGGGGATAGCAAAAGCTTTTTTAGCTATGTGAAGAGAAAGAAGATAGTTAAGAACAATGTTGGCCCCTTGAAGAATGAATTGGGAGAAATTGTTATGGGAAACAGGGAAATGGCAACAGAATTTAATGCGTACTTTAGATCTGTCTTCACCAGGGAGGACACAAGCAATCTCCCAGATGTATGGATGGGCCAGGGTCATAAGATATCAGAGGAATTGAGACAGATTGACATTAGGAAAGAAACTGTGGTGAGTAGACTGGTAGGACTGAAGGCTAATAAATCCCCGGGTCCAGATGGTCTGCATCCGAGGGTTCTAAAAGAGGTGGCTCAGGAAATTGCAGATGCATTGGTAATCATTTTCCAATGTTCCTTAGATTCAGGATCAGTTCCTGAAGATTGGAGAGTGGCTACTGTTGTCCCACTTTTCAAGAAGGGAGGGAAGGAGAAAACAGAACTATCGCCCTGTTAGCCTAACGTCAGCCGTGGGGAAGATGCTTGAATCCATTATTAAGGACGAAATAGTGGCACATCTAGATGGCAGAAATAGGATTAGGCCGAGCCAGCATGGATTTACCAAGGGCAAATCATGCTTGACTAATCTGTTGGAGTTTTTTGAGGGTGTAACAAGGATGTTAGACGAGGGTAAGCCAGTGGATGTTGTGTACCTAGATTTTCAGAAGGCATTCGATAAGGTGCCACATAGGAGATTGGTGAGTAAAATCAGAGCTTATGGCATTGGGGGCAGGGTTTCAACATGGATAGAAAACTGGTTGGCAGATAGAAAGCAAAGGGTAGCAGTGAATGGGTGTTTCTTGGACTGGCTGGAGGTGACTAGTGGGGTACCACAGGGCTCTGTATTGGGACCACAGCTCTTTACGATTTATGTCAATGATTTAGATGAGGGCATTGAAAACTATATCAGCAAGTTTGCTGACGATACTAAACTGGGTGGCAGTGTGACATGCGAAGAGGACGTTAGGAGAATACAGGGAGACTTGGATAGGCTGAGTGAGTGGGCAGATACTTAGCAGATGTCATTCAATGTGAATAAATGTGAAGTTATCCACTTTGGAAGCAGGAACAAGAGGGCAGAGTATTGTCTGAACGGTGTCGAGTTAGGTAAGGGAGAAATGCAAAGAGACCTAGGAGTCCTAGTTCACCAGTCAATGAAGGTGAATGAGCAAGCGCAACAGGCAGTGAAGAGGGCAAATGGAATGTTGGCCTTTATTACAAGGGGAATTGAATACAAGAGCAAGGATGTTCTTTTGCATTTGTACAGGGCCCTGGTGAGACCACACCTGGAATATTGTGTACAGTTTTGGTCTCCAGGTTTAAGGAAGGACATTCTGGCAATTGAGGAAGTGCAGCGTAGATTCACTAGGTTGATTCCTGGGATGGCAGGGCTGTCTTACGCAGAGAGATTGGAGAGATTGGGCTTGTACACGCTGGAATTGAGGAGATTGAGAGGGGATCTGATTGAAACGTTTAAGATAATTAAAGGATTTGATAGGATTGAGGCAGGAAATATGTTCCAGATGTTGGGAGAGTCCAGTACCAGAAGGCATGGATTGAGAATAAGAGGTCAGTTATTTAAAACAGAGTTGAGGAAGAGCTTCTTCTCCCAGAGAGTTGTGGAGGTGTGGAATGCACTGCCTCGGAAGACGGTGGAGGCCAATTCTCTGGATGCTTTCAAGAAGGAGCTGGATAGATATCTGATGGATAGGGGAATCAAGGGATATGGGGACAAGGCAGGGACTGGGTATTGATAGTGAATGATCAGCCATGATCTCAGAATGGCGGTGCAGACTCGAGGGGCCGAATGGTCTACTTCTGCACCTATTGTCTATTGTCTATTGTTAACAGATTGGGATCTGTTAGTCAGAAAGTCCAATGTCCATTTGCAGAGGGATGGGCTGATACCAAACTGGCAAAGTTAGGTGATTAGCTTGGAGGGGGTCACATTATTGAATGCTGAACTAAAGTCAATGAACAGCATTCTGACGTAAGAGTTGGAACTGTCCAGGTGTGTCAGGGCAGAGTGAAGTGGTGTGGAGATGGCATCCCCTGTTGATCTGTTGGTGTGATAGACAAATTGATGGGGGTCCAGGGAAGTGGGCAGACAGGATTTCAGATGTGATAGAACCATAGATTGGTAAGACACTTGGCAGTGCGGAGGATCAGAGGGAATTTGGGGTCTGCGTCCATAGAAAGCTCAAAGCAGCAGCACAGTTTCCTTCTGTGGTTAAGAAGGTGTATGGTGTATTGGCCTTCATGAATCGTGGAATTGAATTTAGGAGTCGAGAGGTAATGTTGCAACTATATAGGACCCTGGTCAGACCCCACTCGGAGTACTGTGCTCAGTTCTGCTCATCTCACTACGGGAAGGATGGGAAACCATAGTAAGGGTGCAGAGGAGATTTACAATGATGTTGCCTGGATTAGGGAGCTTGCCTTATGAGAAGATGTTGAGTGAACTCGGCCTTATCTCCTTGGAGTGACAGAGGATGAGAGCGGATCTGATAGAAGTGTATAAGATGATGAGAGGCATTGATCGTGTGGATAGTCAGAGGCTTTTTTCCAGGACTGAAATGGCTGCCGCAAAAGGGTACAGGTTTAAGTTGCTGGGGAGTAGATGCAGAGGAGATGTCGGGTAAGTTTTTTATGCACAGAGTGGAGAATACATGGAATGGGCTGCCAGCAATGGTTGCAGAGGTGGATATGATAGGATCTTTTAAGAGACTTTTGGATAGGTATATGGAGCTTTTAAAAATAGATTGCTAAGGGTAACCCTAATAATTTCTAAGGTAGGGACATGTTTGGCACAGCTTTGTGGGCCAAAGGGCCTATATTGTGCGCTAGATTTTTTATATTTCTATGATTGGAGTGGTGTTACAGCAACAACCTTGCACTCAAAATCAGTAGGACAAAAGAGTTGATTGTAGACTTCAGGAAGGGAAAGATTAAGGAACAGATACCAATACAAACAGAGGGATCAGAAGTGGAGAGAGGGCAGTTTCAAGTTCACGGGTGTCAGATCTCTGAGAACCTAACCTGGTCCCAACATATCAGTGCAGCTATAAAGAAGGCAAGACATCAACTATACTTCATTAGAAGTTTGAAGAGATTTGATCTGTAAACAAAAATACTCAAAAAAAAACAAAAAAAAAAAACACCTTCTATAGATGTAACATGGAGAGCATTCTTACAGGCTGCATCACTGTCTGGTATGGGGGTGTGTGGTGGGTGTCTACTGCACAGGACTGAAAGAAGCTGCAGAGGGACATAAATCTAGTCAGCTCCATCTTGGGCACTAGCCTACAAAGTACCCAGGACGTCTTTAGGGAGCGGTGTCACAGAAAGGCAGTGTCCATTGTTAAGGACCGGCAGCACCCAACACATTCAACTGCTGCTACTAAGTTAACAAATTCCACGACACATGCCAGAGAAAATAAACCTGATTCTGACTCTGAAATCCACACAACTCTCACAAACTGTTACAGGAATACACAGACCAGGCAGTATCTAGAGAAAAGAGTACAGTCGATGTTACAGGCAGGGACCATTGGGAAGGACCCTTCAAATGTCAACAGTACTCTTTTCCATAGATGCTGCCTGGCCTGTGGGTTCCTCCAGCACTTTGACGGTGCTCATTTCAGTGAGATACCAAAGCTGCAGCAGGATGGAACGGACACGTTACCCCGGTGCAGGGGTCAATGTCAATAATACGAGCCAAAGGTAGCAACAAATTCTCAAGGAAAAAATGGGGAACAATTGTTTAATGCACTTATTTTTTATTATTTTTAAACTTGCTTTACTTAGATTATATGAGCACACAGGTAAGGAAGAAAGCTGAGTGATTAGAAGTCTCAGAATCTCACTGAGCCATGAGCAGAGATTTCACTTGTTAAAGCATCATCGGCAGTTCTGTATTGGCAGCCCACGTAGATGAACAGCCGGTGTTGTAGTTCAGAGTTTCAGCATTCATTAAAAGGTCCTTCTCTCAGAGGAGAATGGGGTCGATTAAATTGCGACAGAGACAAAACAGATTAGTTAACCCTCCTATTGCATTTTTGTTCTGTATTACACCAGGTCTGTGTAATGACTCCCACAGTTCTGTATTACACCAGGACTGTTTAACGAGAAATCTGTGTCTTAACAAGGGAACAGAAACTGAATGAGACTTTCTAAATGCTGCTTCCTGACTGCACAGGCATTGATTTGAAGACCTCCACAGAACAACAAGGAAGTCCACCGATGTTAAACAGTGGGTTGGTATCTGCCCTAGGGGCTCTCTGGAGTTGAGCATCACAGGAACATTGGATGGACACCACAACGGAACGTGTTTGAAAGTTGCAATGAGAAGGGAAGTGTAAGCCATGTGGCCACAGACCCATCAGTGGAATAATACGCTGCAGACCAACAATGCTATGGTGGTGATCGATCTAGTCAATTGCTCACAGCTGCTCTCAGAGCTATTCCTCTTTGATCAAAGGTGGATGACCTCAGACTTTGCCACATTGCCTTCCATCTGAATGAGCTTTGCCCACGAACGACCTCTATCAGTATTCTGTTCCTTGCTATTCCACCCTCCAATAACTGATTCCTTTGCCCCATAACTTGCTGTGTTCCCTACACATTTACCATTCGGTAAATATTTAAATGAAATGTTCAGCTCTGGGTTGGGGGAGGTGTGAATGTCCAGTACTTACCAGAAGGTCAGCAGATCATTCAGCCGGAGCAGCAGGTTTGCTTAATTTCTTAATTGTATTTTCTGAAATAAGAGTTAATATTATCCATTTGACAAATTCAATTTAGATTTTTTTTCGAAGTTGCAGTTTCTTTAATTGATGAGCCTGACACTTGCATTTCTGGAGATACCTGCAGTTTGTCTGGGCTACTGCATACACCGTGGTAGCATATGAGCAAATACTACAACTTCCTCGCATGATCTTGGATTGAAAAATGACCCATTAATAATCTGAGTCATCAGAAGGTTCCGACGTTGCTACCATGAGTCACGGACTATGAGCTTCATGCCCATGTGTAAAGTAGAAAGAGGATTTGTGTTGAACAAGACTTCAGTTCATTTAACAGTAACATAGAAAAGGCACTGGAAACTTCCAGAAGTGAAAATATCCCTGTTCCCATAATTATCTCCTCTCCACGTTTCTGTGAAGCTTCCACAGGGCTCATTGCTCAGACAACATGCAAACGGAACCCTATCACCCACCAGCCAATGAATGGCACTCCCTAAACTCCAGGTACCCTTCATTAGATTGGATCCATTCCCCTGCATCAAGTGCATTCCAGAAATCTCCAGTCCTGTCGTGATGCTGATCTCCATTGCCCCAAATGCCTATCTTTAATCCTCACATCACTGTCAATTTTCATTCATTCAGATTTCAAAGGAAATACTTACTGATTTTTCTTCTGACATTCCTGAAAAAATCCAAAATGCCTCTACGTCTCAGCAGTTGTTCATCTGTTGGCCAATGAAATGAGAGACAATGTGAGGTGACCCTCATTAGTGTTCAGAGTTCTGTATTTGCACACGGTCACTGTGTGTCACTGAGCACTGGGGTTTGCATAGTAACAAAGCAAATTCAGAGCCACACTAACATCAGAAAATAGATAATCCCACATTTCATTCTTCCTTTAGCAGAATCTTTAAATAAAACACCAGAGTATGCCCAAGAATACCAGTGTGTTCCACTCTTAACTAGCCCTCTTCCCACAGTGCAGGGATCAGTTCAGGGGCATTTCAGGATGGAGAAGAAATGCTGACATTGCTCTCTGTGTCACCTGGCGTCAATAAACAAAACTGACACACCTGAAGATTCCGTATTCTGCCCAGACCAAAGATCACAACTGGACCAGGAGGAGACTGCTCAGCCCCTCACCCATTTAGTGGGGTCCATACAGCCCATGCATCTCACTCCCTACAGATTGAACTAATAGGATGCAACTGACATCACTCTCGGGATCAAACTCATCCAGCTTCCTTCCTTTTGACATTCAACAGAGAACAGGACGTGCACTTTGGCCCACAATGTTGGGTGGACCTTTTAACCTATTCTAAAATCAATCTAACCTTTTCCTTCCCTCCCACATAGCCCTCCATTTTTCCTTCATCCACGTACCTATCTAAGAGTCTCTTAAATGCCCCGACCATCACATCTTGCAAGGCCGTTCCTGCACTCACCTGAGAATATGGTCCCTCATATGAGCCTTTTTCTCTGGGACACTGTCTCTGAATGTCCACTTGACCTTGCCCGTTATTATCCTATATGTGTCTATCAAAACACCACTCAACCTTCTACACTGCAAAGAGAAAAACCCTGGATTGCTAAACCTATCCACAAAACACATGCTCTCCAACCCAGGGTACATCCTGGTAAAACCCCTCTCCACCCTCCCTAAAGCACTCACATCATTTTTGAGGAGGGATTCTGAACTGAGCATAATATTCCAATTCCACACTGTACCACCTCACACTTTTCTGGTTGAATTCATCCATCACTTCTCAGCCCAGCTTGGCATCCGATCAATTTCCTGCTGTAACTGGCAACAAACTTCTATACTACTCGACCAAACTTTGTGTCATCTGGGAATTTACAAATCTACCCTGACTGAAAATATTCATTGACAATCTTCCCTGCCCGCTATGACACCAGGCACATGTTTCTGCTTCTGTCCCTGATCTGTCCTAAACTGACTTTCCCCTATACTCACTCTAGTTATCCTTCTGCTCTTCACGTATGTGTGGTATAACATGGGCATTTTGTTAATCGTATGTGCTAAGTTATTCTCATGCCCCGTTCCAGCACTACTAAGACCATTCCTAGTTGACTTCACAGTTACCTCGTAAATATCTAGGGCCATGTCTGTTCTTTCCTTCTTAAATCTGCATCTTCAACCTGGTTCCTCCTGTATTTCTCTTTAATTCTCTTGATGGTCAACATATCTTGTCAACCTTGGTTCCTTCACCCTACGATCATTTCCCTGTATTAATGTGACAAAGCTATCCAGAAGTTCATTCTGTCAATCACCCACACACTAGGAACAATTAACCTTTTAAGCCGAACATGCATGTGACATGGCAGGAAAATGGAGTGTCTGGAGGAAGCCCAGGCCATCAGTGAAATGATACAAACCCCACACAGAGACCACTGGAGGTCAGGATCAAACTCGGTGCACAAAACCATGAGGCTTCAGCTCCACTAGCTGTGCTAAGCCACTGTTTCAGAGTGACCAACCTCTTCCTGAAGATATTGTTTTATTCCAGACTCTTACCCAGATTTCCCTTCAGTGGTTCACGAACCTCGTACTGGGAACCAAACAACCCCGCAGTGCCTCTTCTGTAATAGACAAAGAGCAATGTGTTGTGTTCAGTTGAGCTGATCATTGTGATTGTTTCTGCATTCAATACAGACACCTGGGAATCCTGGATGTTTCCTCATTAGATTATCCTGAACCTGCTGCACGGACTGAAGCCATTTGGACAACAGTTGATTGTTTGACACATCTTCCCCCCCGCCCCACCCTGCCTCATCTCCCCCCTCAGAATATTGTTCTACTCCTTTGTGTCTCCAGCGTCAGGTTAAAAACATCAATGTTACCCGTTGTCATAGACGCTGCTCCCAGAGTAGAGCCCGGGAAGTGGTGGGAGGGGAACCTCACCCGTCACTGTCAGCACAGGGAGAGACAGAAGGGGATGTGAACTCTTACCCAGTTCTTGCATCTCAAGCTCCCTCAGGGCAGAGTTGGACTCGTACACCTCACGCGGGGCCTCCTCTGGAATAAATGCAACAAGCTGTAAGGTATCCTGACCACTCAGAATTGACTATTTCAGAAACGGCTGCCTGTCCCTCTGCTTAATGTTCCCCATTGAGCTGAATCCAGAATGGATAATGGAATGCTTTGTAATGAATAGATGGGAATGTGGTGAAAAGACACAGTGTCTCTGCCAGGCTGGTGTCTTATTTGTGAACCAGCACCAACCTACATGGCAAAATTAGTCAACATCACCAGTTTCCTGTGGACCTGCATCTGTGACTCTGATGGCATTTCAGTATCCAGCACCTGTTGTCAGGCCTGCATAAGCTGGAACCACCTAGTTTCCACCCAGATAACAGGAGTCACCTACCACTCATCACTAACTCATCAACTGCAGCCTATTTAAACCCAGCTCCCATCCAAAACACTTGTACTTTCATACAAACCAGCCAGCCTCAACTATTTGTTCCGCAACATCTATTACCTTGTTTCCATGTCAGTGTTGAGTGTCAGTTCTCTCTTGTTTTGTGGCCCCTCATAGATTGTGATTTTGCAGTTTATTATTAACGTCATTAATCCCCACAAAATAGTCTCTGCTGCTCTGCATTTGGGTCAAGTCTCCTCTCACATCCCTGACACCCACTTACTTCCAGCAATGGACTGTGTCATCTGTTAAAGAATGACTTCTTTTTAATTTTATATTCCACAAGTTCTGTGTCCACTTCCTCCACCCCACCCTCTGAACTATTGCACTTGGATCACCCACAGCCCTTTGTCAAAGATGACTGTTCTGCTCTCTTGTTTCTAAAACTTGGGCAGTGCAGGAAGTTCAATGTTTTTTTCAGGTTTGACAAATGACAGAACCAATCTTTGAAGTCTGTGGTCTCTGCCCCACTGTTGACCTGTAAACTCCCTCACCCTCCATCCATCCAACAAATGTCCAGTAATTTTATCCCTTTTACCAATTCCACTAGGAATAAAAACATTATGGTGGACTGACTTTTCTTTTCCCACCACACTGAAAGCAACAAATAATTTGTCTGATTACTACCTTGTGCTGTCTGGGTGTTATTGAGAATTTCAGATAGTTCAGTGACTCCATCCATCTCAATGATAAAGTTGAGATTTGTTGGAAGGATGAGCTATTATTTCACCTGAACGCCTTCAGCACTGCTGAACACACTGAGGTTGGAGCAGAGGTGTCGTCCTCCTTTACTGCCCTGGAGAACGGCAGCAGAGACCCAGACTGTGACTTGGGAGGTGCAGCTACATTCTCTCATCACCTCTGCCCGCCATGCTCAATTCCTGAGGACTCAATACTGGGCTTGTTCTTGGCTGAGACTAGACTGCACAGGAAGAGAGATGCGGTGTTGGAATCACTCACCTGCCCCAGCAGAAAGGAGGGCAACCACAGACAACATGACCAAAAGCCCGAGAAGGGAGAATGCCTTCATTATTGCAGCTGTGATGTCGAGTGGTGAACTGCCGTTCTTCCCGTCTTTTAAATATTCTCCTATCATCACATCTCAGAGCTGTTCATCCCCACGTCCGCTTCCGGAAATATCTTTATCGTTTGTCACTCTGGTAACCACAAGGTTGGTGTTTCCAAATCCGGGTAATAATCAATTGAGATAATATCACCCCACATAATGTATAAGCTTTTATTGTTCTTCCATTTCTTATGTGTGTTCCTGTTATTCAAATGAAGAAAGCAGCTGATCTGAGAGAGTCAGGGAAATATGAACAGACCCAAGAGTGTAGTGCTGCTGAGGGAAGAGGGGGAAATGGTGATTATAATAGTCCCAGGTTCACCAAGGTTTCAGACACACATGAGGTGAAATAACAGAAGTTTGTCTCACATGAGACCACCTCTGGATCAGTTCCAGCACTTCTCCCTTTCCTGTCCCAGTGTTTCTCACTTTTCCCAGACTCAGTCTCAGGTGTCCATTTCACCACAGGTTCTCTCCATCCACCCTCGTGCCCACCTCTGGAATGCACTGAATGATCATTCAATATCTGTTTGCAGCCCTGACCTTGATCCTGACATCATTGACAGCTCATTATACTTAAGGAAAGCAGTTAGTGGGCTCAGAACCCGACCTCTTCACCCCACATTTGTGGATCGGTCTGTGTACCCACTGTGATATATCCCTTTTTGCATAAGTCTGTGATCCAATGGGACCCACCTTCACCAGCTCTGCATCCTCACCATCCCCCATCTATCCACATTCACACTGCACCAGGGCACAGAGAACATTGGGACCTGTGTGACCCAGGACCAAACCTCAGACCCCAGTGGTCAGAACTGCATATACTCTAAATATTGAACAGTTCAGGCAGTATCTGAGGTGTGAGAGAGACATAATGATTCTGGTCCACATCAACAGATCTTCAAAAACCAGATCCTTTTCAGCTCCAGGACCAAGTATTTCACCCAAACAAATCAGGAACTCTAAATTAGTTTTCATCGTCTTAGATGAAAAGATTCCTGATCAAACCCAATGCTTTTATCTGGAGACTAGTCTCCTGCACTTGAGGAAATCCTGTCCCATATATTCCCTTGTATTTTTGTACAACACCGGAAGACTATTGGACCCAAAGTGTCACTGCCGACTGTCTCAGTAATGCCATGACACCCATTTCGCTGCAACATAATCACTGTCTCTCAGATTTCCAGCAATTCACCCCAAATTATCCTTCTCACCACTTGCACCAGGGGTGATTTTCAGGAACCAATTAACCTCCCAGCATGCACTACTCTGGGATCTGGGAGGAAACCAGATCACCAGGAGTAAACCACAGAGTCACTGAGAGATGGTACAAATCCACACAGACAGCACCATGGGTCAGGATCGAACCCATCTCTTTGGAGTTGTGAGATTAAAGAACTAATGTCAGTCACTGAAACCATCACTGCTTCCTGTTGTGTTACATTCACTTGTATGACATTTTAACTGGATGTTGGTCTTCATCTCTCTGTAGTTTTCTTCCACGTTGCCCTTACAGCCTCTGACAGATTTCATTTCCAATACATTCCTCATCTGGCAACTCGGACCTCTGATCAGTATGATTCCTCTCCCACCCCTCTCCGTCCACCCCATTGGATTTGGTGACTGACCCGGAAGAGCCTGTCTCACCAACCCTGCTTCTCTATTTCCCTCCACCTTTCAAACGCTCTCATTTGTGAACATTCCCCATCCTCCTTCTGTTCACCTCTCCGACTCTGCCCGTCGGTGCCTCTGTGATTCTCTCCCTGATGCCCTGCATTATGTGACACCAGTGATGCAGTGTCAATGTCCACTGTCTGTGCTACTCATAGATTCATGAAAATCAACTCCCCACCAGGAAGGGTCAAAACTTTCCTACAAAGTGCAGAGGAACCATCTTCTGGAACCAAGCACCAGTGAGCATTTACACTCTGAGAAGACCACATTTTCCGTGTGAGACTGAATCATGGAGGGCCTGGATGGTTCAGCTTGAAAGACCCCAAATTGCAGGGCATTTATTTGCTGCCGGGCACTTTACATTTGGTCCTAGTTGTAAATAAACTGGAATGTTGATCATAGAATTCACAAGGAGATGAAACAGGAAACACTGTGCCACACTGTGCAGCAGATGTGGTAACAGCTGAGTGGGTTAAATTTTCATGTTAGTGACACGTCATCAGAATCGGTTCCACAGATTCTAAGAATGAATGTTCCTGGACTATTGTTATTTTTCACTGACATGAGGGACTTCAACTCATTTTAATCATATGTTGGGAGGCTAGTGTGTTTGACGATAGCAGAATGCGATTTTTTCATGAGTAAAATGTCTCCATAATCTTTATCAGTTAATGTTTATAATGAGTTATTCATTCTGCGTTCACTTCAGCTAAACTGAGGAAAGAAAACTAAGTTAATTTTTTGCATAAATTTGATTGGCAAGTTGAGATATGTACAATCTGTATTGAACTTATTCAGTATTACTTTGTGCATCCAGTGTTGTATGTCAATGGACCAATGAGAACACAGTTGTGTATCTGTTTGGATAACCCATGTTCTGGAGTGCTTCTGTATGGTGAAAAAGAATGTTGTTATAAGACTTTATATGAACGCTAATAGTGCAGTGAATTTAATAAGGCCAGAAGGCCACAAGATGTAGAAGCAGAATTGGGCCATATGGCCCAATGAGTCTGATCTGCCATTTCATCATGGCTGATCCATTTTCCTCGCAGCCCCATTCTTCTGCCTTCTCCCCATGTCCCTTCATTCCCTGACTAATCAATAATCTATCAACTACTGCCTTAAATACACCCAATGACTTGGCCTCTGCATCTTCTGTAGCAACAAATTCCACAGATTCCCCACTCTCTGGCTAAAGAAATTTGTCCTCATCTCAGTTTTAAATGGATGTCCCTCTATTCTGAGGTTGTGTTGTCTCGTGCCATAGGAAACATCCTCTCCACATCAACACAATTGAAGCCTGCAGGTTCCAATGAGATCCCCCTTCTTTCTTCTGAATTTCTCTGAGTAAATGGTGACGAGCCATTAAATGCTCAAGTGTTGGCTCGTGGCCAGGTGGTTAAGGGCTGGACTGGCGATCTGAAGGTCACTAGTTTGAGCCTGAGCTGGGACAGTGTATGAATTCCTGAGCAAGGCACTGAACCACACACTGCTCCTGCACGTTTACAGCCCAGTGGCGGCAGTTGGTGCAGTGTGGACAAGACAAGACAAGACAAATGCTCATATGATAGGGCTTTTACTGCTGCAATAATTTTCATGAATGCTCCCTGAACACTTTCCAACATCAGCACATCCTTTCTTCAATACGGGCCTGAAACTGCTCACGATACTTCAAGTAAGGCCTCGCCAGTGCTTTCTAAAACCTCAACATTACATGTTTGCTATTATATTCTCGTCCTCTTTAAATGAACTGTCACATTGCATTTGACTTCCTCACTACCAATTCATACAGTAAATTAACCCTCAGGGAATCTTGCATGATTACTCCTAAGTCCCTTCGCACCTCAGAATTTTGAATTTTCTCTCCATGTGGAAAAGAGTCTGTGCTCTTAGTTCTTCAACCACAGTGCATGACAATACAATTCCCGATACTATGTTTCATCTGCCACCTTTTTGCACATTTACCTAAGTCTTTCTGCAGCCTCTCTGCTGCCTCATAACTATCTGCCCTTCCATCTATCTTGGGATTGTCCACAAACTTGGCCACAGAGCCATCAATTCCTTCATCCAAATCATTGACATATTGCAGAAAAAGAAGCGGTCCCAACACGGACACTGTGGAACACAACTTATCACTGGCAGTCAAGCAGGAAAGGTCCCCTTTATTCCAAATCATTGGCTCCTGCCAATCAGTCATTCCTCTATCCATGCTAATAACCTTCATGTAATACCATGGGCTCTTAACTTGTTAAGCAGCCTCATGTGCAGCACCTTCCAAAAGCATTCTGAAAATGCAAATCTCCTTTGTCGATCCTGCTAGTTATTTCTTCAAAGAATTCCAACAGATTTGTCAGGCAAGATTTTATATTCAGGAAATAATGCTGACTTTGGCAAGTGTCTCCAAGTACTCCAAAACCACATCCTTAACAATCAACTTCAACATCTTCCCAATCACTAAGGTCAGACTGATCTCCATTGCCCCACATGTCCATCCTTAATTCTCACATCACTGTTTATTTTCATTCATTCAAATTTCAAAGGAAATACTTACTGATTGTTTTTCAGACATTCTCAAGGAAATCAATTAACCATTCATGATTCTGCTGCTGTTTGTCTGTTGGCCAATGAAATCAGGGACAATGTGAGGTGACGCACATTAGTGTTCAAAGCTCTGTACTTGCTACATGGTCGCTGTGTGTCACTGAGCACTGGGGTTTGCACAGTAACAAAGCAAATTTAGAGCCACAGTGACATTAGAAAATAGATAATCCCACATTTCATTCTTCCTTTGACAAAATCTTTAAAGAATACGCCAGAGTATGCCCAAGAATACCAGTGTGTTCCACTCTTAACTAGCCCTCTTCCCCCAGTGCAGGGATCAGTTCAGGGGCATTTCGGGATGGAGAAGAAATGCTGACATTGCTCTCTGTGTCACCTGGTGGCAATAAACAAAACTGATGCACCTGAAGATTCCATATTCTGCCCAGACCAAAGATCACAACTGGACCAGGAGGAGACTGCTCAGCCCCTCACCCATTCAGTGGAGCCCAGGCAGCCCGTGCACCTCACTCCCCACAGATTGAACTAACAAGGTGCAACTGAGGTCACTTTCAGGATCAAACTAATCCAGCTTCTTTCCTTACAGCATTCAACATAGAACATAGAACAGTGTATGCTCTTTAGCCCACAATGTAGGGTGGAGCTTTTAACCTAGTCTAAAATTAATCTAATCTTTTCCTTCCCTCCCACATAGCCCTCCAATTTTCCTTCATCCATGTATCTATTTAAGAATCTCATAAATGTCCCATCAGTGAAATGATACAAATTCCACACTGACAGTACTGGACATCATTATCAAACATGGGTAATGAAACCATGAGGCTTCTGCTGCACTAGCAGTGCCACCCCCACAGTTTCAGAGTGATCAACCTTTTCCTGAAGATATTGTCCCATTGCAGACTCTTACCCAGATTTCCATTCAGTGGTTTGCGAACCTCGTACTGGGAACCAAACAACTCCCGCAGTATCTCTTCTGAAATAGACAGACAGTAATGTGTTGCCATTTAATTGAGCTGATTCCTTATTTTTCTACATTCAAAGCAGACAGCTGGGCATCTTTGCAGTTTCCTTGTTGGATTACCTAGAACCTGCTGCATGGACTGAAGCCATTTGGACAACAGTTGAGTATTTGACACATCTCCCTTCCTTGCCCCACCCTGCTTCATGTCCCCCATCAGACCATTGTTCTACTCCATTGTCTCTCCAGTGTCAGGTTAAAATCATCAATGTTACCCATTGCTGTAAACGCTGCTCCCAGAGTAGAGCTGGGGAAGTGATGGGAGGGGAACCTCACCCATCACTGTCAGCACAGGGAGAGACAGAAGGAGATGTGAACACTTACCCAGATGTCGCATGTTGAGTTCCCTTAGGGCAGAGTCGGACTCATACTCCTCATGCAGGGCCTCCTCTGGAATAAACGCAACAGGCTGTAAGGTATCTTGACCACTCAGTGCTGACTATTTCCTAAACTGCTGTCTGTTTCTCTGTTTAATGTTCCCCAGTGAGCTGAATCCAGAATGGATGACGAGCAAATGGTATAACAGAATGGAGATAATGTCACATCTCAACTCTCTCCGCAATATCTAAAAGCTTTTATTGTACTCCCATCTCTTTTGTGTATTCCTGTTATTCAAATGAAGAAAGCAGCTGATCCGAGAGAGTCAGGGGAATATGAATAGTCACAAGCATGTAGTATTGTAGTGTTGAAGAGGGGGAAATGGTGATTCAAATAATCCCAGGCTCACCAAGGCTTCAGACACACACGAGGTGAAATCATACAAATTTGTCTCACACAGAGACCGCCTCCGGATCAGTACCAGTACTTCTCCCTTTCCGGTCCCAGTGTTTCTCATTTTTCCCAGACTCATTCTCAGGTTCCCACTTCACCACAGGTTCTCTCCATCCACACTCGTGCCCATCTCTGCAATGCAGTCAGTATGTGTTTGCTGCCCTGATCTTGATCCTGACATCATTGACAGATCGTCATACTTAAGGAAAGCAGTTTCTCAGTTCAGAATGAACTTCTTCACCCCACATTTTTGGATCAGTCTATGTACCAACTGTGATGTATCCCTTCTTGTCCCAGTCTGTGACCCCAATGGGACCCACCTTCACCAGCTCTGCTTCCTCTCCCATCCTCTGTCTACCCACATTCACACTGCACCAGGCCACAGAGAACATCTGGACATGTGCGACCCAGGACCAAACTTTAAACCCCAGTGATCAGAACTGCATACAGTGTAAATATTGAACAGTTCAGCTAATATCTGAGGTGTGAGAGAGACATAATGATTCTGTTTTCAACATCTTACCATATCTTCAAAAACCAGATCCTTTTGAGGTCCAGGACCAAGGAATTCAACCCAAACAAAATCAGGAACTCCATCTACTTTTTCATCATCTCAGATAAAATGATTCCTGATCGATCCCAGTGCGTTTCTCTGGAGAGTCGCTTCTTCCACTTGAGGAAATCCTGTTTTCCCAACTCTTGTCCCATATATTATCTTGTATTTTTGTACAACACCGGAAGACTATTGGACCCAAAGTGTAACTGCCGGCTCTCTCCGTAATCCAATTACGCCCATTTCACTGCAACGTAATCACTCTCTCTCAAAGTCCAGCAATTCACCCTAAAATATCCTTCTTACCACTACACCAGGGCTGATTTACAGGAACCAATTAACATCCCAGCCTGCACTTCTATGGGATGTGCGAGGAATCCAGATCACCAGGAGTAAACCACAGAGTCACTGGGAGATGGTACAAACCCACACAGATCCTGATCATGGGTCAGGATCGAACCTGTCTCTCTGGAGTTGTGAGATTAACGAACTAACATCAGTCACTGAAACCATCACTGCTTCGTATTGTGTTACATTCACTTGTGTGAGATTTTAGTCCCCATGTCGGTCTTCATCTCCTTGTTGACTTCATCCATACTGCCCCCACAGCCTCTGCCAGGTTTCATTTCCAATACATTCCTCAGCTGGCAACTCGGACCTCTGACCAGAACGAATCCTCTCCCACCCCTCTCCGTCCAACCTATTGGCTTTGGTGACTGACCCGGAAGAGCCTGTCTCACCAACCCTGCTTCTCTATTTCCCTCCACCTTTCAAACCCTCTCATTTGTGAACATTTCCCATCCTCCCTCTGTTCACCCCTCCTACTCTGCCCCTTTGTGCCTCTGTGATTCTCTCTCTGATACCCTGCAACATGAGACATCACTGGTGCCATGTCAATGCCCACTGTTCACACTTCTGTTCTGATAGTTGCTATTGCATTAGTTTGAAGCTTTTCTAGTGACTTTTCATGCTTACTTTGTGATGTCTCATCCTGTCTATCAATCGTTCATTACTGCAACTCAGTTTCTCCTGCCCTTTGCGTAGACTTGTCTTCACCTTGTCTTCACCTTCAATTGTATTGGAGTCTGTTTCCCTTTCAGTATCTAAAATAACCTGGTTTTCCAAAATCATGTGGTTGTCCAGTGCATTCCCAGTATATTCAGGTGTAGTCTGAGTGGTTCCTACATCTCTTAATCAACTGCTCTTGGGAGGTTTGCATTAGGTAAGTCATGCCTCATTCCCATTTCCTTATCTTCTACATCCTTGCAGTATTGAATGGATTCATCTAGTTCCTCTTTTATAATTTCCTCTTCGTGTCTTTCCACCAAAACCATCCTATTGTCTGACTTATCTTCAGCTTGTTTCTTTCCTTTTTTTCTTCTCCTTTGCTGACATCTTTTACCAGGTCCAGGTTCTAGATCAGACTCTGGGTCAATATGTACTCCCTGTCCTAGAGGAAAAAGATGAAACTAAGAAAGGTGGCGTTGTGGATAATGAAGTAGTTTTTCAAAGCTTGAAAGATGGGCTGAAAGATCGCAGATGGAGTTTAGTGCTGATAAGTGTGAGCTGCTACATTTTGGGAGGAATGATCAAATAGGACATATAGGACATACATATCAAAATAGGACATACATGGTAAATTGTAGGGCATTGAGGAATGCAGTAGAACAGAGTGATCTAGGAATAATTGTGCATATTTCCCTGAAGGTGGAATCTCATGCGGATAGGTTGGTGAAGAAAGCTTTAGGTATGCTGGCCTTTACAAATCAGAGCATTGAGTATAGGATTTGGGATGTAATGTTAAAATTGTACAAGGCATTGGTAAGGCCAAATTTGGACTATTGTGCACAGTTCTGGTACCAAATTATAGGAAATATGTCAACAAAATAGAGAGAGTACAGAGAAGATTTACTAGAATGTTACCTGGGTTTCAGCACCAAAGTTACAGAGAAAGTTTGAACAAGTTAGGCCTTTATTCTTTGGAGTGTAGAAGGTTGAGGGGGGACTTGATAGAGGTATTTAAAATTATGAATGGGACAGATAGAGTTGACGTGGATAGGTTTTTTCCATTGAGATTAGGGGAGATTCAAACAAGAGGACATGAGTTGAGAGTTAGGGGCAAAAGTTTAGTGGTAACACGAGGGGGAATTTCTTTAAGAGAGTGGTAGCTGTGTGGAACGAGCTTCCAGTAGAAGTGGCAGAGGCAGGTTCGATATTGTCATTTAAAGTAAAATTGGATAAGTATATGGACAGGAAAGGAACAGTGCAGGTTGGTGGGACCTGGTGAGAGTAAGCGTTCGGCATGGACTAGAAGGGCTGAGATGTAATTGTTATAAGTTGCCATGCTGTAATTGTTATAAGATTGTAATGGAGAATTTTTATTGGAACATTTTAATCTTCTGGTTTCAACCAAAAAATCTTGCAAGTTTGCCATCTGACTCTTCAGTTCATAAGATATAGAAGCCCAGCAGCCGGCCAACTTATGCTTCACTTGCAGTACTAAATTTCTTACTGGAGCTGTATCTCCAGGCATCTGTCGAGAAAATTCTATTTTTTATTGTATCTCTTCTTGTTTTCATGGTTTTGTTTTCGAGTTGCAACAGCTGCTGCATATTTCAAAAGCTTTTTGCAGTTCTTTCATCATATCAGACACATACCTGAGCTAATTTTCTGTGAGCAACTCCTCAGCAGATGATCCAGAACAAAGATACACGTAATTTGGCTTCACATCTGAACATTAAATAATATGGCGAGTAGCCAGTGTCTTAATTTGGAGTGTGGTTGTAGCAGTGTACCCAATGTCCAAAATACTAACTCCAATTGTTCCTTTTCTTGGCATTAAGAGTTCCTAGTGTGTCTAACAATGTCCTGTTAAATCTCTCCAGATGAGATTACCTTGAAGATGATATGATGCCCTCCATGATTTCTCAACTCCAAGCTTGGTCAGTAACTCATGTATGAGGCGGCTTTCAAATTCTCTTCCCTGATATCTGTGCTTTCTTCTCGAGAGGCCATAATGAATAAATCATTTCTCCAACAACACTATTTCAATTGTGGATGCTTTCTGAACCTGTGAGGGAAAGGCTGGAGTGGATCTGGTGTCATGATCAGTAATGACCAAGGCTCCAGCAGTGTAACGTGATTCAGGCGATATGGATGGAAATTCCATAGACACTAGATCAAGTAGTCCAGTGCTTTGTAGCTGACACAAAGGAGCAAATTTTTCAGGAGGTGAATTTCTCTAAATACAATGATTGACACTTACAGTAATCATCAAATTCAAGCTTCATTCATGGTGAATAGAAATTATCTCGGCTAATCTGTAATTTATTTTTAATCCCTGATTACCCAAATCATCATGGAATGACTGCAGCTTGATCTTTCTGTACTTCTCAGGCAAACATGGAAACATAGAAAATAGGTGCAGGAGTAGGCCATTTGGCCCTTTGAGCCTGCACCGCCATTCAGTATGATCATTGCTGATCATCCAACTCAGAACCCTGTACCTGCTTTCTCTCCATATCCCCGATCCCTTTAGCCACAAAGTCCATATCTAACTTCTTCTTAAATATAGCTAATGAACCAGCCTCAACTGTTTCCTGTGGCAGAGAATTCCACCGATTCACCACTCTCTGTGTGAAGAAGTTCTTCCTCATCTTGGTCCTAAAAGGCTTCCCCTTTATCCTTAAACTGTGACCCCTCATTCTGGACTTCCCCAGCATCAGAAACAACCTGCAAAATGAACTAGGAATGTTGAGTTCTGCTTGGATGTCAAGAAATCCTGCATAAGATTTTGTTCCTCAACTCCATATTTCACCATTCCCTCAAAAGATAAGTTATAGTAGGATGTCTTGTCTTCACACTGTTTGAAATCTCTCCCTTTGAAATGGCTGACAGAATTGCACCTATACAGGTCACCTTTCTGGGTGACTGACTATTGAGCAAGGCTCAATGCAGGTAACAGTTTTGTACTCAGCATAGTCAGAATGTAATATGTCTGAGGGATTGCATGGTAGAAGTGCCCAGAAGATCAACAGCTCTATCGGCCCTTAGACTTTGCTCTGATTGTCCAGCTGTTGAAATCTGGCAGACTGCTTTAACACCTGAGGGTGGAATGTCCTCCCACTCTTGGTCAGTTACTGGGATCTCATCAGCGCTCCATAATAACACATCCACATCAACGTTCAGTAATTAAGGTTAAATCACAGACAGACAACACTGCCTACCAGCGATGACCTGTGGGATCCAGTTTTGCAGAGGTCAATACATAGGACAATGGGCTGTTGACAGTTGTTCCCTCAAACTTGGCACCATCTAGATGTTCATTGAGTTTGTCTACCATTGACCATTTCAATGCCAGAAAGTACAATTTGTGAACAGAGTAGTTTCATTTGCATTGTGATAAACTTTGGTTAATGAATGCAACAGGACTCAGGCCTTCACCATGGTATTGATATAAAATGCCACCTAACTTCAGCTGTTCTCTACAATTGTCTCTTCTTTCAAAGCAGACAGTTGGAAATGTTCTTTGTTTTCTTGTTGGATAAGCCAGAACCTGCAGCACAGACAGAAGCCATTTGGACAATTGTTTGCTCGACCCATCTCTCTTCCCAGCACCACCCAGCTTCACCTTCCTGCTCAAAACATTGTTCTAATCCTTTGTCTTGCCCCTTATAAACATCAATGTTATCCCCTGTTGAAGACGCTGTTCTCAACGAAGAGCCAGGGTCGTGGTGGAAGGGATCCTCACCCATCACTGTCAGCATGGAGAGATACAGGAGATGTGAATACTTCCCCAGCTCTGGCATATTGAGTCCCGTGAGAGCTGAGTTAGTCCTGAGATCCTCATCTAGTGCCTCTTTTGGAATAAAGACAACAGGATGTAATGTCTGATTGGCAGGTGGCAAATTGTGGCAATGAATGGAGCTTTTTCTGGTTGGATGCAATGTCTAGCAGTGTTCCACAGGGGCCTGAGTTGGGACGGTGGCTTTTTCCATTACATGTCCATGATTTGAATGAAGAAACTGATGGCTTTCTGGCAAATTTTGTGCTGATATGATGATTGTTGGAAGGGCAGGTAGTTTTGAGGAAGCGGAGAGGCTACAACAGTACTTCGGAGAATGGGCAAAAGGGTGGCAGATGGAATACAGTGTCCATAATTGTATTGCCGTGCACTTTGGTAGGAGAAATAAAAGCACAGACTATTTTCAAAATGGACAGAAATTCCTAAAACCTGGGGTGCAAAGGGACTTGGGAGCCCTCATGCAGAATTCCTTAAAGGTTTGTTTGCAGATTGAGTTGGTGGTGAGGAAGACAAATGCGATGTTAGCATTCATTTCGATAGGACAGGAACATAAAGTAAGGATGTCATGTTGAGGCTTCATAAAACACTGGTGAGGCCTTACGTGGGGTATTGTGAGCAGTTTTAGGCCCCTTATCTCAGATAGGATGTGCTGATATTGGAAAGGGTTCAGAGGAGGTTCATGAAAATGATTGAGGAAGTCAAAGGCATATCATATGAGGAGCATTTAATGGTTCTGGGCCATTCACTCAGTGGAATTCAGAAGAATGAGGGGTGATGTCATTGAAAAGTATCAAATTTTGTAAGGCCTCGATAGTGTTGATGTGGAGAGGATGTTTCTTATGTGGGAGAGTCAAAGACCAGAGGACACAACCTCGGAATAGAGGAACATCCATTCAGAATAGAGACGAGGAAGAATTTCTTGAGCCAGAGAGTGGTGAATCTGTGGAATTTGTTCCTAAAGGAGGATGGGGAGGCCAAGTCATTGGGTATATTTAAGACAGGGTTTGATCAATCTTGATTACTCAGGGCAAGAATGGATATGGGGAGAAGGCAGGAGATTGAGGCTGAGAGGGAAATGGATCAACCAAGATGAAATGCTGGAACAGACCATTTTGGCAAAATGGCTAAATTGTCTCTATATCTTATGGTTGTATAGTCCATTCATATTAACTGCACCATTAGTGTTCATATATAGTCTTATAAAGACATTCTTTTTCACCCTACAGAAACACTCCACAACATATTTTATCCATACAGATACACAATTGTGTTCTCATTGGTCCATTGACATTCAACCCCTGATACACACAGTAATCAATACTGAATAAGTTCAATATAGATTGTATATCTCTCTGCTTTCCTAACAAATTTATATAAAATTAACTTGGTTTTATTTCCTCAATTCAGGTGAAGTGAACTCAGAATGAACAGCTTATTATGAACAGTACCTGATAAATTTTATGGAGACAGTTTACTAATGGACAATTTGCATCCTGCTATCATCAAACACACGAATCTCCCGACACATGATTAAAGTGAGTTGAGGCTCCTCACTGCAGTGAAAGATAACAACATCCCAGGAACACTAAACTGTTTAATATTTACAGTATATGCAGTTCTGATTACTGGGGTTTGAAGATTGGTCCTGGGTCACACAGGTCCCAATGTTCTCTGTGGCCTGGTGCAGTGTGAATGTGGGTAGACGGGGAATGGGGGAGGAAGCAGAGCTGGTGAAGGTGGGCCCCAGTGGATCACAGACTGGGCAAGAAGGGATACATCACAGTGGGAACACAGACCAATCCACAAATGTGGGGTGAAGAAATTGGTTCAGAACTGAGAAACTGCTTTCCTTCAGTATGACGAGCTGTCAGTGATGTCAGGATCAAGGTCAGGGCAGCAAACACATATTGACTGAGAGTTCAATGCATTCCAGAGGTGGGCACGAGGGTGGATGGAGAGAACCTGGGGTGAAGTGGGAACCTCAGAATGAGTCTGGGAAAAGTGAGAAACACTGGGGCAGGAAAGGGAGAAGTGTTGGAACTGATCTAGAGGAGGTCTCATGTGAGACAAACTACTATAATTTCACCTCGCGTGTGTCTGAAGCCTTAGTAAATGTCGCTGATGACCAGAAGCACTTAATCAAGTGTAGGCAGTATTGGTGTGTTACAGGGGCTGACTGTAGGCTTGAGAACCCCTTGTTGGAGTAGAGAGTCTATGACCGTGCTATGCCCTCTTCTGCCTCGGGGGCCAGTCGATACTGTCTGACAAGTGGTAATACAGCATTCTTTTTTTTAGCTCAACACAGTCCTCTTATTCCTTTCCTTATTCGGCACATCTTAACTGTATAGGGTTGCCCCCCAGTTACCAGCAGTATAATATTGGCCCGAGTTTAGCTTCGAGAGTAAGGAGCAGGGACCTTAACTGATGTGTCCGAGGCGAGGGTACTTCCATTTACATGCCCTGAGGTGTGAAGTAAATAGCAGCTCCTGGTTTGCACAGAGCCTGGCGTCCAAACAGGAGCAAGGGAGTAGTTTCGGATACTATCAAAGTTTTTTCTATACCATTGTCTCCCAGACACAAAGCGTCTTTCTTTGTTAGGGGTTCTGACAGGGGAATGCCGGCTACTCCCACGGTTACTACCCTGTTCTGGCTTAGGGGTAATCCCAGGGAGGGGGTACAGAGGACAGGGTAGCGCCAGCGTCCACCAAGGCTCGGTAAAGAGTGTCTCCTTTTCTAACGGTTACCATGGGTTGCATTTCGGAGTCTTGGGTAAGTGATATAACTGCTCCCAGCACCACCACCTCCCCCGGCCCCCCTATTCTTGTGGAAAAGGGTTGCCATTAGTGAAGGAAGTTACTCCTCTGTCATTTGTTCAGTCGGTTTTGCGGACTCTCTGCAGGGGGCACTTTGATACTCCCTGGCCCAGTTTCCCTTCCTCCCACACTTCGTGGCATATATCCTGGGATTTGACGCTTCTTTGTCCCCGAGTCTGTCCCCCTTTTACATTTCCACTTCCTTACTCTTGCCGGTAAAATTGTGTCTTATGTGTCTTAGGGCCATCCCGAGGGCTGACAAAGAGTCCGTCCGGTCCATGTTTACCGGAGTCGTCACTATCTGAGCCCAAGGCATAGCCTGCCAAATTAGGTTTCTCATCCTAAAGGTCTGTGCCTATTGGGGCAGCATGCAATTGTGCATTGTCTGAATGGCCAATGGCCCATTTCCTTCCAACTGGGCCCCTGTATATTCCGCCCATGTATTTATAAACTGAGCTATAAAATCAGGGGCTCCTTCATCCTTCCTCTGTAGACAACTAGTCACCTCTCCTAAGTCCCCCTGTCATTGTGCTGCCCTCATAATGGCCTCCTTCCCTCTATGGGCAGCCATAGAGATGGCCCAGGGATCTGTTACCTTGTTGAAGTTGAGAATCATCTGTGTGCCAGTCCCCCTTCTCCCCGGGCAGAACCTGCATTGTGTCCTTCAGTGCAGCCCAGGAACTTCCATCGGCACATTTCAGCAGGGTTCGCAAGTCACCCGGGAGAGGTTTTATATTTTACATCTTCGTTCCAACCAATTGAGGAATGCTGCTGGTCTTTTTATAGGATCGGGGGTTTCAGCCACCATAGCTCGTGCTTCTGCAGGAGCCCACAGTTTAAATATTGCCTTCTCTCCTATCATTATATTCAGAGCCTGAACTGTCGAAGAGGTGGTGCAGTAAGCGGCTGCTCATTGAGCCATACTTCTGGTTGGTCATCTCTTCCCTCAAATCTGCCTCCCCGCCTTCTCTGCCCCTGAACACGTGTTGGGGTTCATCTGCTCTTCCGTCAGGAGCTGAAGGCGCTGCTTGTCCCTGAGTGCGCTTATTTTGCTGAACCAGGCAGCTACCATCTCCATTACCTCATCCATCATTCCATCTGGACCATAATCTCTGCTACCTTGAGATACCCTTTGGGGTATCTGGGGGTATAATGGTACGGGAGCCGATGTCGTGGGGTAGGGTGGCGGAGCGGTTGGTGGTGCCGAGCCTTGCTTCTCATTGGGGCCTAGTGCGGCAGGAGGAACCTCCTCCTTTTCTTGCTTTCTCATTTGTTTAGGAGGTTGGTGTCTCTTTGCCACCTCTGACCATTTCTCAGAACATCCCATCAGATATTCAAATCCCCATTCCCATTCTCTACCTCATCCCACCAGGTCTGTATCAAAGGGATTCTAAAGCTTCCTCGGTGTGGCCGTACCGGTCGCTACTAAAAGTTACGGCGGATCAGTTGACACCTGTTCCCGAAATACCATGTCTGCTGGAGACACCAGAGGCACCAGAGGATCTCCTACCTTTTGCTGAGACTTCTTCACAGTTATCATCCATTTCTCCATTTTCTTACTTACTTTCAAGGCGCTTTGTGATGTCGCTCGTCAGGGTAGGGTCACAGGAGCAGCAGAAGCCGCTCAACTGCAGACACTTCCCATTGTCTGAAAAAGAACGCAGTTACAGCATGAACTCAATTACTTCCCCCAAAGGCTTATCTACAGCACTCACTGTTGTTTAGAATTTCCTCAGCAGTCCCTCCATTCTTTTATCTTCTTCACGGTAGCTAACCATTTAAATTTTAGTTCCCCTTCCAGCTGGGATATTTGAAATGGCCATCCTCCTTTCAGCTAGGACACCTCCCTCTTTTTCTGCTCGGGTTCTTTTCAGGAATCCTGCAATCTAGTGTCGGTTCAATGGCTTCCCCTCCCACTTGAGAGGTGTTAGGACACTAAGTGGATCCCGTCCCTGTCGCTAATCTGTTGTGGAAAAATACTACTCAGACCCAGAGGGAGGTTGCTTCAGAAAGCCTTTATTGTAGCATGACATCATGGAGGTCTCAGACACCTAATAAGTGAAGTTCTGAGACATTGCCCAACAAAAGATTACACTCATATTTTATAGTCAAAATCTACATGACAAGAAACACTTAATCACACAAATAGAAACATAGAAAACCTACAGCACAATACAGGCCCTTTGGCCCACAAAATTGTGCTGAACATGTCCCTACCTTAGAAATTACTAGATTTACCTGTAGGTCTCTATTTTTCTAAGCTCCATGTATCTATCTAAAAGTCTCTTAAAAGACCCTATTGTATCTGCCTGCACTACCATAGCCGGCAGCCCATTCCATGCACTCACCACTCTCTGAATAAAAAACATACCTGTGACATCTTCTCTGTTCCTACTCCACAGCAACTTAAACGTGTGCCCTCTCGTGGCAACCATTTCAGCCCAGGAAAAAAAGCCTCTGATTATCCACATGATCAATGCCTCTCATCATCTTGTACACCTCTATCAGGTCACCTCTCATCCTCCATCGTACCATGGAGAAAAGACTGAGATCTCTGAACCTATTCTCATGAGGCCTGCTCCCTAATCCAGGCAACATTCTTGTAAATCTCCTCTGCACCCTTTCTATGGTTTCCACATCCTTCCTGCCGTGAATAGAGAAATTTCACAGCATGTTCCAGGTGATAACCTGAAGCACCTATCAGCATACAAGTTATTTTGCCTGCAGTGTTAGGGCAGATTACCCAACAATGATTCCAAAGAAAAACAAGATACCCCATCCTTCTTAAAGTTCAAGCAAGGAAAGAAGTCAGTTCCTTATAGCTAGGTATGGTTTGTTAGATGGCAGTTTACCAAGAACAGACAGTACTGCTGTCGTGGCAGAAATGGATTGACAATGTGGTCTCGGTAATAATGTAATAATGCTTTAAATTTTCTTTCACAGTGAACTTGGGTTTATTTTATTCACCAATTTCCCCCTCTTCCCTCAGCAGCACTCTTCCTGCCACATCTTGGGCATGTTCGGCTTGAAAGGTTAATTGTTCCTAGTGTGTGGGTGATTGACAGAATGAGCGTCTGGATAGCTTTGTCCCATTGACACAGGGAAACGATCGTAGGGTGAAGGAACCATGATTGACAAGATATGTTGAACATCAAGAGGATGAATGAAAAATACAGGAGGAAACAGGACAAATATACTGAATTAGGAAGCAAAATCAGACATAGTACAATAAACAGGAGGCTAACTAGAGGGAATGCAGAGCCTCATGAATAGAAGAAACGTGTGCTGAGAGTACAAAGAGAGAGAGGTGATTCTTAAAGAATATTTGTAATCAAGTATATTCATCACATACTTGATGAATGTGAGGACCGCGATGAACAGGCTGATATGGCAGAATATGTCAATGTTAAGAAAGATGACGTTCTGGAGAATTTGGTGAAACATAGTCTAATTAGGGATGGTCAACATGAGTTCGTGTGGGCATGTTGTATATCAGAGGCCTGACTGAATCCTTTGAGGAAGTGACGAAACACATTGATGAAGATGGAACAGTGGGCTGGATTGTTGGATATGGATTTTAGTGATGTGTTTGTATCAGGTTTCTCATTGTAGACTCAATTAGAAAATCAGGAATCATGGACTACAGTGAAACTTGGCTGTGTGGATTCAGAATTGTGTTTCTCCAGAAAGCAGAGGGAGGTAGAAAGAGGAGATTCCTCAATTCCTAGATGATACGAAGTTTGGTGGAGTAGTACAGAATGTTGTGCCAGTTACAACAGGACATTGATCGGATACTGAGCTGGACTGAGATATGATGGATGAATTTAATCACTTTGGAATGGAATATTATTTTCAGTTCAGGATTCCTCCTTATGTAAATGATGTGAGTGCTTTAGGGTGGGTGCAGAGGAGTTTTACCAGGATGCATCCTGGTTTGGAGAGCATGTGGTTTGTGGTTAGGTTTAGCAATTCAGGGTTTTTCTCTTTGCAGTGAAGAAGGATGAGTGGTGAATTGATAGACCAGTTGAGGAAAGGCTCTGTTAAGTGTAATAGGAGGGGTATCATAATTAAGGACGTTTAAGAGACTCTTAGACAAGCACATGCATGGAAGAAGAATGGGCTACGTGGGAGGGAAGGGTTAGGTTGATCTTGGAATAGGAAAAAATGGCCACCCAACATCGTGGACCAAAGAGCACACACTGTTCTATGTTCTATGTTGAATGTTGTGAGGAAGGACGCTGGATTAGTTTGATCCTGAGAGTGATGTCAGTTGCGTCTTGTTAGTTCAGTCTGTGGGGAGTGAGATGCCCATGCTGCCTCGACCCCACTGAATGGGTGAGGGGCTGAGCAGTCTCCTCCTGGTCCAGTTGTGATCTTTGGTCTGGGCAGAATACAGAATCTTCGGGTGCATCAGTTTTGTTTATTGATGCCAGGGGACACAGAGAGCAATGTCAGCATTTCTTCTCCATCCTGAAATGCCCCTGAACTGATCCATGCATTGGGGGAAGAGGGCTAGTTAAGAGTGGAACACACTGGTGTTCTTGGGCATACTCTGGTGTTTTATTTAAAGATTCTGTTAAAGGAAGATTGAAATGTGGGAGTATCTATTTTCTGATGTCACTGAGGCTCTAGGTTTGCTCAGTTACTGTGCAAACCCCAGTGCTCAGTGACACATAGTGACCGTGTAGCAAGTACAGAACTCTGAACACTAATGTGGGTCACCACACATTGTCTCTCCTTGCATTGGCCAACAGATGAATTGCAGGAAGACTTGGAAAGTGGACAGATTTTTTTCAAGAAAATTGTATGCAAAATCAGTAATTATTTCCTTTGAAATTTGATTGAATGAAAATTGACAGGGATGTGAGGATTAAGGATGGACATTTGGGGCAATGGAGATCAGCATCAGGACAGGACTGGAGATTTCTGGAATGCACTTGATACTGGGGTATGGATCCACTCTAATCGAAGGTACCTGGAGTTTAGTGAGTGGTGTTCGTTGGCTGATGGGTGATAGGGTTCAGTGTGCATGTTGTCTGAGTAATGAGCCCACTGTAAGTTTCACAGAAATATGGAGAGGAGACATTGGTAACGTTTTCATGGGAACTGGGATATTTTCACTTCTGGAAGTTTCCAGTGCCTTTTCTATATTACTGTTACAGGAACTGAACTCCTGTTCAACACAAATCTTTCTCCTTTACACACGGGCATGAAGTCCTCTGCCCGTGACTGACGGTAGCAATGTCGGAACCTTGTGATGACTCAGATTATCAGCGGGTCATTTTTCGATTCGAGATCACGCGAGGAAGTTGTACTATTTGCTCATATGCTACCGCGTAGTATAAGGTAATCCAGACAAACTGGAGTTATCTCAAGAATTGCGGGTGTCCACCTCATCGATTAAGGAAACTGCAACTTCGAAAAAATCTCTAAACTGAATTTGTCAGATAGATAATATTATCTCTTATTTCAGAAACTGCAATCAAAGAAAAATTAAACAAACCTGGTATTCCGACTGAGTGATCTACTGAGCCTCTTGTAAGTAGTGGACATCTGCAGCTCCCCCAGCCCAGCATTGTTGGTCTGCAGCGTATTATTCCACTGATGGGTCTGTGGCCACACCGCTTACACTTCCCTTCTCGTTGCAACTTTCGAACACGTTCGGTTGAGGTGTAATACAGAGCGGGAGGACTCATTACACAGAGCTGGTGTAATACAGGACTGTGGGACTCGTTATACAGACCTGGTGTAATACAGGACTGTGGGACTCGTTACACAGACCTGGTGTAATACAGGATTGTGGGACTCGTTACACAGAGCTGGTGTAATACAGAACAAAATTGCTATAGGAGGATTAACTCATCTGTTTTGTCTCTGTCGCAGTTTAATTGACCCCATTCACTTTGGAAAGAAGGGCTGTTTAATGGTTCTGAAACTCTGAGCTGCAACAGCAGCTGTTAATCTACGTGTGATGTCAATAGGAACTCGCCGGTGATGCTTTAACAAGTGAAATTTCTGCTGCTCAGTTCGAAATCTCTCCTCAGGGCTCAGTGCGAGTCTGAGACTCGTTATCACCTCAGCTTTCTTCCTTACCTGTGTGGTTATATAGTCTAAGTAAAGCAAGTATAATATAATTTAAAAATAAGTGCATTAAACAATTGTTCCCCATTTTTTCCCTGAGAATTCGTTGCTACTTTTGGCTCCTGTTATTGAGGTTGCCAGCTGCACCGGGGTAACTTGTGTCCGTTCCGCCCTGCTGCAGCTTTGGTCTCTCACTGTAATGAGCACCGTCAAAGTGCTGGAGGAACTCACAGGCCAGGCAGCATCTCTGGAAAAGAGTACTGTTGACATTCGAAGGGCCCTTTCAAATGGTCCCTGCCTGTAACGTCGACTGTACTCTTTTCTATATATGCTGCCTTATCTCTGTATTCAGCTTGTGTGTGTTGCGCGGATTTCAGAGTCAGAATCAAGTTTATTTTCACCGGCATGTGTCGGGGAATTTGTTAACTTAGTAGCGGCAGTTCAATGCAGTACATACTATAGAAGAAGAAATTAATCAATCAATTACAGTATACGTATACTGAATAGATTACAAATCGTATAAACACAGAAATAATATATTTTAAAAGAGTGAGGTGGTGTTTACGGGTTCAATGTCCATTTAGGAATCGAATGGCAGAGGGGAAGAAGCTGTTCCTGAATCGCTGAGTGTGTGTCTTTAGGCTTCTGTACCCCTACCTGACCATAACAGTTAGAAAAGTGCATGCCTAAGTCCTCGACAATGGATGCTGCCTTTCTGAGACATGGCTCTCTGAAGATGTCCTGGATACTTTGTGGGCTAGTGCCCAAGATGGAAAAGATTAAATTTATGACCCTCTGCAGCTTCTTTCAGTCCTGTGCAGTAGCCCCCCCATCCACAACCCCGCCCCCCCCCAGACCCAACAATGATACAGTCTGTAAGAATGCTCTCTGCGGTACACCTATAGAAGTTTTTGTTTATTTTTGTTTACATAACAAATCTCTTCGACTTCTAATGAAGTATAGTTGATGTCTTGCCTTCCTTATAGCTGCATCAATATGTTGGGACCCCAGATTAGGTCTTCTGAGATCTTGACACACAGGAACTTGAAACTGCTCACCCTGTCCACTTCTGATCCCTCTATGAGGATTGGTATGTGTTCCTTCATCTTGCCCTTCCTGAAGTCTACAATCAGCTCTTTTGTCTTACTAATGCTGAGTGCAAGGTTGTTGCTGCGACACCACTCCACCAGTTGGCATATACACCCTCTCGTCTCCATCCAAAGTTCTGCCAAAAATGGTTGCACGATCAGCAAATTTTTATATGGTACTTGAGCTATTCCTAAGCTCACAGTCATGCTTATATAAGAGTAGAGCAATGGGTTAAGTACACATCCCTGAGTTGCACAAGTGTTGATCGTCAGTGAGGAGGATATCTTAATGCCAATCTGCACAGATTTTGATCTTCCAGTCAGGAAGTTGAGGATCCAATTGCAGATGGAAGTACAGAGTTCCAGTTTCTGTAACTTCTGGGAATGATGGTATACAATGCTAATCTATAGTCAATGAATAGTATCCTGACATAGGTGTTTGTATTGTCCAGATGGTCTCAGTCCACGTGAATAGCCATCGAGATTGCGTTTGCCATTGAAATTTTGCTGATAGGCAAATTGCAGTGGGTCCCAGTCCTTGCTGAGGCAGGAGTTCAGTCTAGTCATGACCAAAGTCTCAAAACATTTCATCACTGTAGATGTGTGCTACTGGCCAATAATTATTAAAGCAGCTCACATTATTCTTCTTTGGCACTGGTATAATTATTTCCTTTTTGAAGCAAATAGGAACTCTGACCATCGCAGTGAGAGGTTGGAAGTGTCCTTGAATACTCCCGCCAACTGGTTGGCACAAGTTTACAGAGCCTCACCAGTTACTCCATTGGACATTCTGCATTGTGAGGATTCACTCGAGACTGTCTTTAAATAGTCTAACATCGGCCTGCAAGACAGAGATCACATGGTCACTGGGTACAGTAGGGCTATATGCTGCCTTTCAAAGTGGGCATAGAAGGTGTTCAGTTCATGCGGTAGTGAAGCATTGCTGCCATTCATGTTATTGGGTTTCGCTTTGTAGGAAGTAATGCCTTGCAAACCCCGCCAGAGTTGTCGTACATCTGGTATCCCTTCCAACCTGGTTCAAAATCATCTCTTCACCCTTGAAATAACCCCCTGCAGGTCATACCTGGTTTTCTGCTACAGACCTGTGTTGCCAGCCTTGAATGCCACAGGTCCAGCTTTCAGCAGATAACGTACCTCCTGGTTCATCCACCGCTTTTGCTTTGGGAATGCTTGGCAAGACTTTACAGGCACACACTCGTCCACACAGGTTTTAATGAAGTTGGTAACAACTACAGCATAATCAATGAGTTTCGCAGATGACCCTGAACTCAATGTTGTCTGGCTCACCAGGATCCCCCGTTCTACTGCTGAGACTTCCTTCTTTGGCCGAAGGGGACAGGTAGCACAAAAATGGCCAGATTGACCACAACAGAGATAATCCACTGCTCTTAAACTCCAGAGTTGCTCTGTGGGAGAAAGATTGTTCCATCCCAGCTGCACTGGTTCCTCTCCCAGGGTGGTGGAAACGATCTGATTGGGAGCTATTCTAGGAGAATGCGGAATAGAGAGGCGAGAGCTGGGAGACAGTGGTAAAGTGTGCCGTGGAGTCAGCAAAGGTGTAGGACGACCAGTCCCCTCTTTCTGACAGAGTCGGTTGTCCAGCCTGGTGGCTAGGGAAATCATCAAATCCAGGCTGCTAGTGGCATCCCTGGCCGCCAAATCGTCATTTACCATGTCACAGATGCCTTGTCGAAATACCTCCTGGAGTGCATCATCATTCCACCCCAGATCGGCCGCTATCTTCTGAAACTCCACCGAGTATTCAGCAACACTGCATGAGCCCTGATGGACGGTCAGTAGACGCTTAGCGGTATCTGTACCGCAGACAGGATGGTCAAAATCTTCCTCATTTCTGAGACGAAGGTAGGGAGCGAAGAGCAGGTGTCTGGTTGATTATCCCAAATCGCCGTGGCACAGACGAAGGCACTTCCTTGCAACAACCCCATAATGGTATCTAACTTTAATCTGTCTGTGTTGTATGTGGATGACTGCTGCTCGAACACCAAGGAGCATTGCAGCAGAAACCCCGGCACTTCCCCAGATCCCCAGTGTGGGTTCTGGTTCAGGGACGTGCGGCTCTCTTAGCGGTTATGTTGTCGACACTTAGGGTGTTGCCACTATAGGCTGTCCGGGCTGGTCAGAGAGTGTTCCCGAAGTGAACGGGGTAAGACGAGCGGATACTCGGTCGAACTGTTCACTGACCTTTTTTACGTTCACTGACAGGGAACGGAGGTTCTCCATGACATCCCAGAGCAGCTGATTGTGCAGGCCCGGTAGGGAGCCCTGGCTGGCGAGGGCTTGTTGCAGGGGATTCGTGTCCACTGGGTTCATTGGGGCCAACTTGTTCTGTTGCAAGCAGCGAAGGAAGCGAACCCAAGTGTAGGAAACAGGCACGGAGATTGAGTTGGGATGCTGGCACAGACGTGAACGTTGCACAGTAAAGTGGGGGAATCTTGATGCGGAGCTCTGATATGGAGTCTTAACGCGGAGATGGGGTTTTCATGGAATATCTTGAAACTGGAGCTGAACTTAGAACTAATGTTTCTAAGTGGTCGAGAAACAAAGTTATCACACGGGAACAGACCAATGAACTGGCAATCAGTGCTTGTGAAGCCAGGGTTCTTATACTGTAGTTCTTGATGGAGATCAGGTGTGCTGTCATCAAGCAAATGAGCAGGGAATGGGAAATTAATGATTGGAATCAAGGCATAATCAAAGGAAATTAGAGGCAAGATAGGGGATTAACAATGGGGACCATGACAGATGGGTTTAACTTACACCATCAGGATGGATCTACTGAGTCTCTCAAAACCAGAGGTGGAGTAGTATGCCTCATGATCAATTCTTCTTGGTGCACAAATATACTAATTCTCCTCAGCAGACCTGGAATATCTCACAGTTAGGTGCCATCCATTTTACATACCACTGGATATTGTAGAAAATAGGGATAAATAAATGGTGCCTATTAACAAGAGACAAGCTGCCGATGCGGGGGATCGATGATCTCAGAGATAGGATACTGAATCAGAGGGACATTAGGACCATGGATGTGCTGTGTTTCACAGTATCCTGGTTAACCCCTTCCATACAGGATGCAGCAATTCCGATCAACGGGTTTACGGTGCACAGTCAGGATAGATCTATAGGGTCTCTCAAAAGCAGAGGTGGAGAATTATGCCTCAGGTTTAACTCCTCTTGGTGCACAAATATATCAGTGCTGTCCCAATTCTGCTCACCAGACATGGAATATCTAGCAGTTAAGTGCCGTCCATTTTACCTACCACAGGATGATTTTGATAGCAGTATACATTCCACCTCAGGCCAATGTCAATCAGGCTTTAGATGGTCTGAGCATTGGGATCAAGGTGCATGGAACAGCACACTGTAACGCCTTCACCAACGTTTTGTGGGATTTTAACCAGGCAAGTCTGAAAAAAATCACTAAGTAATTACAATTTGGCAGATCACTTACAATACCAGAGGAAACAACACACTGGACCATTGTTACATCACCATCAAGAACGCCTACCATGCTATTCCATGCCCTCAGTTCAGGAAGTCTGATCACCTGCCTTTGCATCTAGTCCCTGAATATAGGCAGAGACTGAAGACTGCAGTACCAGCAGTGAGGAGCAAGACGGTATGGACAAGGGATGCACAGGAACAATTACAGGAACACTTTGAATGGGTGGACTGGACTATATTCAGGGATTCATCTACAAATCTCAATGAGCATGCAGCAGTTGTTACCAACTTCATTAAAACCTGTGTGGATGAGTGTGTGCCTCACAATACTTGCCATACATTCCCAAACCAAAAGCAGTGGATTAACCAGAAGGTACGTTATCTGCTACATCTGTGGCATTCAGGGCTGGTGACCCAGGTCTGTACCAGAAAACCAGGTATAACTTGCAGAGGAGTATTTCAAGAATGAACAGACAATTTTGAACCAGGTTAGAGGGGACATCGGATGTATGACAACTCTGGCTGGGTTTGCAAGACATTACTTCCTACAAAGCAAACCCCAATAACATGAATGGCAGAGATGCTTCACAACTAGATGAACTCAACGCCTTCTATGACGGCTTTGAAAGGGAGAATATAACTACAGCTGTGAAGTTCCCTGCTGCCCCAGATGACCCTGTGATCTCTGTCTTGGAGGCCGATGTTAGGCTGTCTTCAAAGAGAGTGAAACCTCGCATGGCGGAAGGTACCGCCGGAGTACTGGGTAAGGTTCTGAAAACCTGTGCCAACCAACTGGTGGGAGTATTCAAGGATGTTTTCAACCTTTCACTGCTATGGGTGGAAGTTCCATTTCCTTTAAAAAGGGAAAAATTATAGCAGTGCATGAAAAGAATAATACAAACTGCTTTAATGACTTATGCCCAGTAGCACCCACATCTACAGTGATGAAATGTTTTGAGAGGTTGGTTATAACTAGACTGACCTCCTGCCTCAGCAAGGACCTGGACCACTGCAACTTGCCTATCACCAAAATAGCTCAATGGCAGACACAATCTCAATGGCTCTCCACATGGCCTGAGACCATCTGGACAATACAAACACTATGTCAGGATGTTGTTCATCGACGATAGCTCAGCATTGAACACCATCATTCCCAGAAGTTACAGAACCTTGGCCTCTGCACTTCCCTCTGCAATTGGATCCTTGACTTCCCAATCAGAAGACCGCAATCTGTGCAGATTGGTGATAATATCTGCTCCTCTCTGACGATCAACACTGTTGCACATCAGTGCACCCAGTGCACCACTGGGTGTGTGCTTAGCCCACTGCTCTACTCTGTGTATACCCATGACTGTGTGTCTAGGCATAGCTCAAATACCATCTATAAATTTGCTGATCATACAACCATTGTTGGTAGAATCTTAGATGGAGATGAGAGGGTGTATGCACCAACTAGTGGAGTGGTGTCACAGCACCAACCTTGCACTCAACATCATTAAGACAAAAGAGCTGATTGTGAACTTCAGGAAGGATAAGATGAAGGAAACCATACCAATCCCCAAAGAGGGATCAGAAGTAGAGAGAGTGAGCGGTTTCAAATTCCTGGGTGTCAAGATCTCTGAGGACCTAACCTAGTCCCAACATATTGATGCAGCTATAAAGAAGGCAAGACATTAACTGTACTTCATTACAAGTGTGAGGAGATTTGGTATGTAAACAAAAACAATCAAAAACTTCTATTGATGCACCACAGAGATCTTTCTTACAGACTGCATCACTGTCTGGTCTGGGGGAGGGACACGAGTGCACAGGACTGAAAGAACCTGCAAAGGGTCAGAAATTTAGTCAGCTCCATCTTAGAGACTAGCAGACAAAGTACCCAGGACAATTTCAAGGAACCTTGTTTCAGAAAGGCAGTGTCCATTATTGAGGACCCCCAGCACCCAGGGCATGCCCTTTTCTCACTGGTAGGGGTACAGAAGCCAGGAGGCACACATTCAGTAATTCAGGAACAGCTTCTTCCCCTCTGCCATCCGATTCCTGAATGGATATTGAACTCATGAACACTACCTCACTTTTTAAATATGTATATATCATTTCTGTTTTTGTTTGATTTCTATTCTGTTCAATATACTGTAATTGATTGATTAATTTCTTCTTCTATAGTATGTACTGCATTCAACTGCTGCTACTAAGTTAACAAATTCCACGACACATGCCGGTGAAAATAAACCTGATTCTGACTGTGAAATCCACGGAACTCACACAAACTGTTAGAGGAATACACAGACCAGGCAGTATCTACGTTAAAGAGTACAGTCGACGTTACAGGCAGGGACCATTTGGAAGGACCCTTCGAATGTCAACAGTACTCTTTTCCAGAGATGCTGCCTGGCCTGTGAGTTCCTCCAGCACTTTGACGGTGCTCATTACAGTGAGAGACCAAAGCTGCAGCAGGGCGGAATGGACACAAGTTACCCCGGTGCAGCTGTCAACATCAGTAACAGGAGCCAAACGTAGCAACGAATTTTCAGGGAAAAAAAGAGGAACAATTGTTTAATGCACCTTTTAATCATTTTTTAAACTTGCTTTACTTAGACTATATAAGCACACAGGTGAGGAAGAAAGCTGAGGTGATTAGGAATCTCGGACTCACACTGAGCCATGAGCAGGGATTTCGAACTGAGCAGCAGCAATTTCACTTGTAAAAGCATCATTGGCAATTCCTTATTGTCAGGACACCTCGATGGACAGCCGGTGTTGTAGTTCAGAGTTTCAGCATTCATTAAGCTGTCCTCCTCTCTGAGGTGAACGGGATCGATTAAACTGCACCTGAGACAAAACAGATCAGTTAACCCACAGTTCTGGATTAGACCTGATCAAAACAACGAATAGCTCGTTTAGAACCGACACACCAGCAATTCCTTTCCTCTCACAGATGCTGCTCACCCCCCTGCATTTCCACAACAAACTGTTTGTCTTTCGTTTCTGTCTGAATTGCGGAATTGCCTACTGCATCTGTTATGGGCTATTATCCCGTGCCGTTCTCACATGGACCCTGTATGGAATACCGCGTCATTTATTACACTGTAATCGTGCAGCAAAATCCGTCGTAATAGCTCTGTATTGCAATTAAATCATTTATTCTTCCTTGTAACGTTAGTGAGAAATCTGTGTATTAACGAGGGAAGAGAAACTGAATGAGACTTTCTGAATGGTGTTTCCAGACTGCACGGACATTGATTTGAAGACCTCCACAGAACAACAAGGAAGTCCACCGATGTTAAACAGTGGGTTGGTACCTGCCCTAGGGGCCCTCTGGAGTTGAGCATCACAGGAACATTGGATGGACACCATAACGGAACGTGTTTGAAAGTTGCAATGAGAAGGGAAGTGTAAGCCATGTGGCCACAGACCCATCAGTGTAATAATACGCTGCAGACCGACAATGCTATTGTAGTGATTGATCTCGTCAATTGCCCACAGCTGCTCTTGGAGTTATTCCTCTTTGATCCAAGGTGGATGACCTCAGACTTTGCCACATTGCCTTCCATCTGAATGAGCTTTGCCCACGAACGACCTCTACCTGCAATAACAGTTTCCTTTGCCCCATAACTTGCTGCGTTTCCCACGCATTTCCCATTCGGTAAATATTTGAATGAGATTTTCAGCTCTGGGCTGGGGGAGCTGCGAATGCCCAGTACTTACGAGAGGGTCAGTAGATAACTCAGCCGGAACACCAGGTTTTTTAATTTTTCTTTGATTGCAGTTTCTGAAATAAGAGAGAATATTATCTATCTGACAAATTCAATTTAGAGTTTTTTTCGAAGTTGCAGTTTCTTTAATCGATGAACCGGACACTTACATTTTGGGAGATACCTGCAGTTTGTCTGGGCTACTGCATACAGTTCGGTAGCATATAAGCAAATACTACAACTTCCTCGCGTGATCTCGAATCGAAAAAATGACTCGCAGATAATCTGAGTCATCACAAGGTTCCGACATTGCTACCGTCAGTCACAGTCTGAGAGCTTCATGCCCGTGTGTAAAGGAGAAAGGATTTGTGTTGAACAGGAGTTCAGTTCCTTTAACAGTAACGTAGAAAAGGCACTGGACACTTCCAGAAGTGAAAATATCCCAGTCCCTCTCCACGTTTCTGTGAAACTTACAGTGGGCTCATTACTCAAACAACATGCACACAGAACTCTATCACCCAGCAAACAACAATCATTCCCTAAACTCCAGGTACCATCCAATAGAGTGGATTCATTCCCCAGCATCAAGTGCATTCCAGAAATCTCCAGTCCTGTCGTAGTGCTGATATCCATTGACCCAAATGTCCATCCTTAATCCTCTCATCGCTGTCGATTTTCATTCATTCAAAGTTCAAATGAAATACTTACTGATTTTGCTTCCAACGTTTTTGAGGAATGCAGTAAACATTCCCCGTTTCTGTAGCTGTACATCTGTTGGCCAATGAAATGAGAGAGATTGTGAGGTGACCCATGCTAGCGTTCGGATTTCTGTACTTGCTACACGGTCACTTCTAGAGCCTCTCTAAAGCATTCACATCATTTTTATAAGGAGGGATCCTGAACCAAACATAATATTCCAATTCCAAAGTGTACCACGTAAGACTTTCCTGATTGAGTTCATCCATCACTTCTCAGCCCAGCTCAGTATCTGATCCATATATACCAAACCAGTCCACTGCTCTGCTTTCAGCAATGTGTTTTGTCACTTCCACAAAGAATTCAGTCAGGCCTCTGAGGTACAACATGCCCACACAAACATACGTTGACCATCCCCAATCAGACTATGCTTCTCCAAATGCTTTAAATCCGGTTTCTTGAAAACCTCTCCAACAGTTTGCCCTAGACTGACAAAAGACATACTAGTTTATCAATTCCAGGCTTATCCCTATTTACTGGTAATTGCCTTTTCATCATTAATCCCATGCAGTGTAGACTTAACTTGCTTTTTTTGTATTCTTTGTAACAGCTAACGTATTATGAACTGAGAGTCAGAACATTAGACTTTAATAATTGCCCGATGTATTGGACAGTTATTGAAAATTTAACAGTAATCTTCACTAAAGGTTAACAGCTTCTGTTCATGATGCCCATGAAATCACAATATATCTCAGATTTCATACCACTATCAAATGATAAATGACATTCAAATTAGTACGAGATAAACTTGGTCAACAAGGGTGGTCAGATTAGTTGTAAATCAAACAATAAGCTTTTAAGCTCATTCAAACACTTCCTACCTACACCTTCATTCATTTTGTCATCTCTGTCATTTCGTCAACATATCTTCATTCTCACTGTTGTTACCTCCATGCTCAATGTTCACAATAGTTCCCCTCCCGACTTTCAGCTCCCAAATTCTAAATATCGACACACGAAAGCTCATCCCCTCTCTTATTAAGATCTAACTATGATCAAACAATGCTTTTAATGGCGACCTTGTTGCAGCGTCCTTCTGCAGGAAGTATTTTGATGAAAAAAAAGTGTTGATCTTCTGATTTAAATATTTCCACAAAAGTTTCACCAAACACTCATTCTCGAGCCAGTTCCCTCCTGCCCCTTATTCCGTCATTAAACATCAATCGGAGCTTCCATTAAATCACTCTCAGGACCAACAAAAACGCCTCAGCATCTCAGTGCGAGCGGCCAGGTGTTAGTGAAAGCCGATGGATATTGTCGACAATAGGGATAAATAGACACTGCTCCTTAATAAGAGACAAGCTGCCGATACGGGAAATCAATGATCTCAGAGATAGGATACTGAATCAGAGGGATATTAGGACCACGGATGCTCAGTCTTTCATAGAATCCTGGTTAACCCCTTCCATACAGGATGCAGCAATTCCGATCGACGGGTTTACGGTGCACCGTCAGGATAGATCTATAGAATCTCTCAAAAGCAGGGGTGGAGAATTATGCCTCAGGCTCAACCCCTCTTGGTGCACAAATATATCAGTGCTGTCCCAATTCTGCTCACCAGACCTGGAATATCTAGCAGTTAAGTGCTGCCCATTTTACCTACCACGGGAGATATCCGTGAGCATTTTGGTTGCGGTATACAAACCCCCTCGGGCCAATGTCAATCAGGCTTTAGATGGTCTGAGCAATGAGATCAAGATGCATGAAACCGCGCACCCCGTGGGGGGGGGGGGACGTCACGTGATGACGTAGGATCGAGACGTGGGAACCCAGCTCTCCCGTAAAAAAAAATCAGTAAATTAATATTTAAGTGAAGAAAAATTAGTCAATACTTTCTAGAAGTTACTTATAAACTACTCTGGACTGTTTCAAGTTATGCCTCACAAACAGAAAATGAAGAAAACTACTACCGTGAAGACAACGCAAGTTGGAACAGAATCAAGGCCCACTTCTGCCAAAGAACGGCGGGCTCAGGTACATTTCACCTCCGGCGATACAGAACAGGAAACTGCAGCAACATCGACCATTTCTAAAGAAAAAGACCAACGAGAAGTGTGCAAACGTGAAGGAAGGAGCATGCGCAAACGAGAACAACATGAACTGCAAATCCCAGTTACGATTGAAACCAAAAGTGAAAGTGAATCTGAGGTAGATTCAGATTCTCTGGAAAAATCAGATGAAGATGGAGGTAAAAGTTATTCTGGAAAAATAGAAAAGACTTTGATGCAAATAATGCGTAAATTAGAAAAATTAAACGCATTAAAAGTAATCAAAAATGATAAATATGGAGATTATGTTTGATAAAATGACAAAAAGACAGGAAAAAATGGAAAAGAGAATTATAGACTTGGATGCTACAATGGAAGACATGGTTCAAAGAATGAATAAAATGAAAGATGATATTACTGCCTGGACATCAGAAAGAAAAGTATTGTTGGAAAAAATGGATACATTTGAAAATTTTAGTGGATGAAACAATATTAACATTGTTGGACTTAAAGAAGATATAGGAGGAGAAGATCCAATAAATTTGTTTTCAAAAATGGATCCCTGAAAACTTGGAAATGGAAGGAGAAACTCTAATTGAAATTGAAAGGGCTCATTGAGCCTTAAGGTCAAGACCTCAAGCTGATCAAATTCCATGATTAAATTTGATAAAATGTTTAAGATACCAAGATAAAGAAAAGATCCTGAAGGCGGCTACCCAATGTGCCCAAAAGAAAAATGGGCCATTGATGATAGAAGGGAAAGCAGTTCTTTTCTATCCTGATATAAGTTATAACCTTTTGAAGAGAAAGAAGGAATTTAACCCAGCGAGAAAAGCTTTATGGGAAAAGAATTATAAATTTATAATGCATCAGCCAGCAACACTGATAATTTTTTTGGAGGATGGTTAAAGAAGATTTTTTACTGATTATTGAGAAGCGGAGGAGTTCGCACAAAAACTCCCTATTATTCACTGACTACACATAGAGATTGCCAAGCGTAATGGATTAAAGATGAAGACAGAGACATTCAATGGAAGTGATGGACATTTAAGGATGATACAGGGGAGAAAGTCAAAATTTGTGAAATACTTATTGAGAATAGTATTTTTTTTCTTCTTATATATATACTTTTTATGTTGCGGGGGTGGGGGGGCTGGGAGCTTTGGATCAATTACTGCGGGGTTCACATGTGTAATCATGGAGATTGCCAAGACCTGTACAACAGAGGGGGGTAATGTTGTGTTCTTTACACAGCATTAGTAGGGGGGTATTTTGTTTTTTCCTTTATAATCTATTTTTCTTCTATCTTTCTGCATGGATGATCGGTGGGGACACACATAGCAACATGGAGAATTTTAAAAAGATTCCCCAAGATACCACAAAAGTTGAAAGATTAGGTATCATTATAGATTGGAGTAACACAATTAAAAATAATGACTAATTTACTGAATTTTTAAAGTTTTAATATTAATGGGCTTAATAGACCAGTGAAAAGAAAAAGCGTCTTAACATACATTAAAAAAAACATGAAAATAGATATAGCTTTTTTTTACAGGAAACACACTTAACCAGAGTTAGAACATCAGAAATTAAAAAGAGACTGGGTTGGAAATGTTATTGCAGCTTTATTTAATTCAAAGGCGAGAGGAGTTGCAATTTTGGTTAATAAAAATTTACCAATTAAGATACAAAATGTATTATTTGATTTGGCAGGGAGATATGTCATTATACATTGCCAAATTTTTTCAGAACTATGGACTCTTATGAATATTTATGCACCAAATGAAAATGATGTAAAATTTATACAAGAGGTCTTTATGAATTTGGCTAACGCACATGACAAAATATTAATAGATGGAGATTTTAACTTTTGTCTAGATCCAGTTTTAGATAGATCAACATAGGTTGTCACAAAATCAAAAGTAGCAAAATTAACTCTATCATTGATGAAAGATTTAAATTTGATTGATATATGGAGAAGAATTAACCCATAAGAAAGAGATTATTCATTTTATTCAAATAGACATAAAACATATTCAAGGATAGATTTTTCGTATTATCAACGAATATTCAAGACAGAGTGAAAAATATGGAATATAAAGCAAGAATATTTTCAGATCATTCTCCTTTGATAATGAGAATGATAATGATAGATAAAGAGGAATCAATTCATAGATGGAGATTTAATTCAATATTACTAAAACGTCAAGATTTTTGTGATTTTATGAAAAAGCAGATTCAGTTCTTTTTAAATACAAATTCACATTCAGTTGATGATAAATTTATATTGTGGGAAGCAAAGAAGGCATATTTGATAGGTCAGATAGTAAGTTATACTTCTAAAATTAAGAAGGAACATATGATAGAAATAGATCAATTATAAAAAAGAGATTACAAAATTAGAAAAAGAATCTCAAAGATATATGACAGAAGAAAAACGAAGACAACTTATTAACAAGAAGTTACAATATAATACACTTCAGACATATCGAACAAAAACCCAATTATGAGATCTAAACAGAGATATTATGAACTAGGTGAAAGATCACATAAGGTCCTTGCATGGCCGTTAAAAACAGACCAGACTTCTAAAACAATAAATGCAATTCGAACAAGAGTAAATAAAATTACTTATAAGCCTTTAGAAATTAATAAAACTTTCAAGAATTTTTATTCTGAATTGTATAAATCAGAATCGCAAAATGATAATGTCAAAATAGAAAGGATTTTTATCACAAATAGTCTTCCAAAATTGAATACGGAAGAACAGAAGGGATTAGATATGCCTTTTACATTAAAAGAGGTCGAAGAAGCTCTAGGATCATTTCAAAGTAATAAATCTCCAGGAGAAGATGGTTTTCCACCTGAATTTTATAAAAAATTTAAAGATTTATTAATTCCTCCTTTTATGGAGTTAATACATCAAGTGGAAACAACACATAAACTTCCAGAATCTTTTTCGACAGCTATTTTAATAGTACTGCCAAAAAAAAGATAGAGATCTTTTAAAGCCAACATCATACAGACCTATTTCTTTGTTAAACACTGATTATAAAATAATAGCAAAAATCTCATCTACGATTATCTAAATACTTACCAAAATTAATATATATGGGTCAAACAGGATTTATTAAAAATAGACAATCGGCAGATAATGTAACTCGGTTATTTAGTACAATTTATTTGGCTCAAAAGAGGGAGGAAATGAGTGTGGCAGTTGCTTTAGATGCAGAAAAAGCATTTGATAGATTGGAATGTGATTTTTTATTTAAGGTATTGGAATAATATGGATTAGGAGTATTTTTTATAAAATGGATTAAAACCTTAAATACTAATCCCAAAGCTAAAGTAGTGACAAATGGTCAAATTTCAACACCATTTCAGTTAACAAGGTCAACTAGGCAAGGTTGTCCATTATCACCTGCTTTATTTGTGTTGGCGATAGAACCATTAGCTGAATTAATTAGAATGGACCCAGATATTAAGGGTTTCAGAGTTAACCAGGAGGAATACAAGAATAATGATTGCTGATGATGTTCTGCTTTATTTAACAAACCCATTGCACTTGTTGCGTATATTATCTTCTAGATTAGAAGAATATGGGAAAATATCAGGTTACAAAATAAATTGGGATAAAAGTGAAATTTTACCTCTTACTGAAGGAGATTATGGTCAATGTCAATTAATAACTGAATTTAGATGGCCGACAAATAGTATAAAATCTTTAGGTATAAGAGTTGATAATGATATAAAGAACTTATATAAATTAAATTACTTACCATTATTGAAAAAACTTCAAGAAGATCTTGATAAATGGATGAAATTACCAATAACATTAATAGGTAGAGTAAATACCATAAAATTGAATATATTCCCTAGACTACAATACTTATTCCAATCACTACCAATACAACTACCCCAGAAGTTTTTTCAAGAGTTAAATAAATATGTGAGGAAGTGTCTTTGGAAAGGTAAGATGTCAAGAATATTGTTGGAAAACTTGACATGGAAATTTGATCTAGGAGGGTTACAACTTCCAAATTTTAAGAATTATTATAAAGCAAATCAATTTAGATTTATTGCATCTTTTTTTGAGAAAGACAGAGCGGCATGGATTAGAATAGAACTAGATAAAACAGGAGAAAATATACCAGAAGATTTTATATATAAATAGGAATCTAAATGGATATGGGAAAAGAAAGAATCTCCTATATTAAAACATTTGACTTATGGAATAAGATAAATGTTGATGATGAGACAAAGAAATCTTTATTAGCAAAGAGATCTTTAATTCAAAATAGACTTATTCCTTTTACAATGGATAATCAACCTATATAATTGGTTTCAAAAAGGGATTAGATATATAGGAGATTGTTTTGAAGGAGGTATATTAATGTCATTTGATCAATTAAAGAATAAATATAAAGTATCAAACAACACTCTTTTTTGTTACTTCCAATTAAGGGCTTATTTAAGAGAAAAATTAGGTCAAACAATGTTATTGCCAAAATCTAATGAAATAGAAACTTTAATTCAAAAAGGAAAAACTAAAAAAGTTATTTCTTGTATGTATAGCTTGATTCAAAAACAGACAATTAAACAAGGAATCCATAAGTCAAGTCAAAAATGGGAAAGTGACTTGAATATTAAAATTGAAGAAACAAATTGGTCAAGACTATATCTTGATAGTATGACAAATACAATAAATGTCCTGTTAAGATTGGTGCAATATAAATTTTTACATCAATTATATATTATACCAGAAAAAAATAAATTAAATCCAAATTTATCTGATCAGTGTTTCAGATGTAAGCAAGAAATCAGTACTTTTTTACATTCTACTTGGTCTTGTTCTAAAATTCAACCTTTTTGGACAAATTGAAGAGTTTAATTGGAACAAATTATTGTAACACAACTTCCATATAATCAATATTATTTTTTATTAGGCGATACTGAAGGGATAAAATCAGAATCAGAATCAGAATCAGACTTTAATCGCCAAGTACCTGTGCACATACAAGGAATTTACTTCCGGCAAATGTTGTCTCTCAGCTCACAACAATAATAATGATAAATATAAATGAAAATTATAGATTAAACATACAAGTAGTGCAATCCAAGTAATAGTTAGCCAACAGTTAACCGGCAGTTAACTGTTCAGCAATGTGACTGCAGTAAGGAAAAAACTTCTCCAGTGCCTATTAGTCTTAGTCTGGAGGGATCTGAAGCGCCTACCAGACGGAAGCAGTTCAAACAGTCCGTGCATGGGATGGAAGGAGTTCTTTATGATGTTTCCCGCCCTCTTCTTCATCCTGGAAGAAGACAGGTCCACAATAGAGGGCAGGGAGGCTCCAATGATGCGCTCAGCAGTCCTCACTGTGCACTGTAGTCTGGTTCTATCCTGCTTGGTGGTGTCTCCAAACCACACAGTGATGTAGGTGCACAGGACAGACTCAATGACTGCAGTGTAGAACTGCAGCAGCAATTCCTGAGGCAGACCATATTTCCTCAAGAGCCGCCGAAAGTACATCCGCTGCTGGGCCTTCTTCAGGATGGAGCTGATGTTCTGCTCCCACTTCAGATCCTGAGAGATGGTGGTTCCCAGGAACCTGAAGTTCTCCACGGTGGACATAGGGCTGCCAAGGACTGTAAGGGGGCACATAATGGGGGGATGTCTCCTGAAATCCACTATCATCTCCTTTGTTTTGAGCGTGTTCAGCTCCAGATTGTTCCGACTGTACCAGAGCGCCAGTTGGTCCACCTGCTGTCGATATGCAGACTCATCACTGTTCTGGATGAGTCCGATGACGGTTGTGTCATCTGCAAACTTCAAAAGCTTCACATAGGGGTTGGAGGAGGTGCAGTCCTTGGTGTAGAGGGAGAACAGCAGTGGAGAGAGGACACACACCTGGGGGGCGCCGGTGTTGGTGATTCGAGTATCTGAGGTGACCTGTCCCATCCTTACCTGCTGACTTCTGGTGGTCAGGAAGCTGTAAATCCAATCGCAGTGAGGCACAGCGAGGTGAGACAAATCGAAACCCAAATTGAATAAATATCAGAAAGAATTCATAAAAATTGCACTAGCAGTAGCCAAAAAGGCTATTGCAGTTACTTGGAAATTGGATTCATACTTAAGTATAGATCGTTGGAAAAATGAAATTTCCAGCTGTATTCCACTTGAAAATATTACTTATAATTTAAGAGATAAATATGAAACATTTTTGAAAATTTGGCGCCCTGATTTACAAAAGACAGGATTAAATATATAGCTGCTCCAAAGATATAATAATTGGTTATTTGGGAAAAGAAATAAATATATATACAAAAGTTATTACAAACTCCGTGGAGCATGTGGGGATCTTCCGAAATCCAGGCACTCTCTCTTTCTTTCTTTTTTTTTCCTTTTCTTTTTTTTTCTATAGGGATGTTAGGGGGAGGGGCTAAGGGGAGGGGGGAAGGGTATATGTTTTTTCTTTCTGTAATCATTTGAAAGCTCAATAAAAAAAAGTTAAAAAAAACTGCACACCTTAATGCCTTCACTATCGTTTTGAGGGATTTTAACCAGGCCATTCTGAAAAAATCACTAAGCAATTCCCATCAACAGATCACTTGCAATACCAGAGGAAATAACACACTACACCACTGTTACACCTCCAGCAAGAATGCCACGCAGTACAGCAAGAATGTCACCCAGTACCAGCAGTGAGGAGTAAGAAAGTTTGGACAAGGGAAGCACAGGAGCACTTATAGGATTGCCTTGTATCTGTGGACTGGACAGTATTCAGGGATTCATCGATGTATCTGAATGAGATGTATCTGAATGAATTTCATTAAAACCTTTGTGGATGAGTGTGTGCCTCGAAATACTAGCCGTACATTCCCAAATGAAAAGCCGTGGATGAACCAGGAGGTATGACATCTGCTGATGGCTATATCTGTGGCATTCAGGACTGTGAATCAGGTCCGTACCAGAAAACCAGGTATGATTTGTGGAGGATTACTTCAAGAGCAAAGAGAAGATTTTCAACCAGGTGGCTTCGTTTGGGTATTTTTCATTCTATTGTTTTGAAACTGTAATAATTGATCTATTTGTTTCCTTGTTATGAGGGTTAAGATTTTTTTGGCCATTATTTAGACTAGCCTGGAATACAGTTGATTATGGAATTAATTAGGAGTCAAATTAACAGGTCGTTTTGGGAGGGTGATGTCATGAGCTGCAGCTGCCAGCCTTCTTTTGGCTGCCCTTCTGACTTTGGGAGGAGGGACAGGGAGTGTCTTTTTTTGGGAGCTGTTTCAGGACGTTAGCCAAATCTGTGGCTTGGTTACCCTATTTCAAAGCTTATTGTTTGTTTTAAATGTTCATTTTACTGGTTGTTACTTTAATTTCTCTATTCAGTAGTATTAATGATGGGTCATACTATTAACTTACTCTTTTTTGTAATTTATTTTTTATCATTCATCATCAAACAAACATTTCCATAAGATGTATTTCAGACATTGTACATATATTTTGGATATATAACTCAAGAATTGTTGAAAAGAGATAAATATTTAATGAATATACTGTTGGTGGCTGGTAAAAAGAAATGGTTTTCACAGAAGAGCTCAACTTTAAATACATGGATGGAAATTACAATGGACATTACAGAATGGAGATGATAACAGCATCTGTCAAACATAAGCTGGAACAATTTTATTCATACTGGGAAAACTTACTCAGTCTTAACGTGAAAGGATTATATCACCCTGTGAGGCTGAATAAGATTTTTGCCTATATTAAAAAACTTAAGGCCCCAATTATTTTTGACAAGAAACACGTACAAAATTATGACAACTCACATCTTTTCAGTAGATGGAAAGGACTACATTTTTACTTCTTTTTGCAGGCTAAGTCTAGAGGACTTCTGATTTTTACAGTTCCCTTTGTCCAACATAAAGTAGTGTCTGATACTAAAGGGTGTTTTGTCATAGTGTCAGAAAAGTTAGGTAATATAACGGTATTTGCCAATCTGTATGCTCCAAATCAGATGATCCAGGATTTCTTGTGCATTTTTTTTCATTTCTGCCAGATTTGAGCCTTTACTTATTGGTGATGGGAGGAGATTTTAATTGTCGGTTAGATCCAGTTTTAGATAGGTTATCCTCTAAAACTGCAACACCTAATAACTCAACTTTGTTTATTCAATGTTTTTAATGAAATGCGGTGTTGTTAATATATGGCTCTACTAACAACCACTAGATAGGGAGTATTCATTTTTTTCTCATGTTCATCATATGTATTTCCAGAATTGATTACTTTTTTACTGATAGTTAAATGATTCCTTTAGTTTGATCCTGTGAATACAAAGACATTGCTGTTTCTGATCATGCTCCAGTGCTTTTATCTTTAAATCTCCCTGGTCTTCCTCAAATAAATAGATCTTGGCATTTTAATTTAACTTTGTTGTCTGATAACGATTTCTTAACACTTCTGGAGAGACAAATTATTCTTTTTTTTGGAAGAATCTTCCAGTCCTAATAGACGGAATGCCCTTAAGGATTTTATTAGAGGTCGAATTATTTCCTTTACCACAAGTGTCAAGAAAAAAAGCTAATAAGGAGAGAATTGAGTTAGCTAATCAGTTAAAGCAATTAAACCCAAAATATGACCTGGCTCCAGATCCTGCTTTATATAAAAGGAATGTTGAAATTCATACTAAATATGATCTTCTTTTAACATATCCATTTGAAACTAACTTTTAAAAGATAAAAGTCAATTTTATATCCATGGAGTCAAAACAAGTAAATTACTGGCTAACTGATTAAAAACCTTTAAAGCTAAATGGCAAATTAAAGAAATTCATAGGGCGGAGTTTCAAGATGGCGACATAGACATCAGCCTTTTAGGCGCTCTTCATTTGTTAAACTATAATCACCCTTTAATCAAATCTTTTCGTACTTAATCACATGGGTTGATACTTACGATTTACTTTTTTTCTAAAACTATCCTTTTTTTTCCCTGTAGAACAGATTTAATGCACGGAGATCCGTGTGTACAGTTTACTCGATGAAATCCATGCAAAGTATATAATTACACCCTGATGTACATACCAATATAATAATATCATCTAGATGTGATTGAGAAAAAAAACAAAAATATAGGATCAAAAACTGCTTATTTACTACCACATTAAAAAATAGCCATTTAGCTCTTGTCAGCTGCCAGGCCAGCAATCTCAATCATCCTCTTATTTCACTAAGCCCCAGCTACCCATTCCTTCTTTCTTTCTTTCTTTTTCAATCTTTTTATTGAGTTTCATATAAATATAAAAAAACATAACATAATAATGAATAGGTTATGAATACAATAGACGTAAGATTACATTAATAATAGGATAATAATATCCTATTAAACATCAACAACAAAAAAGTACATTAATCAATCAAGTCTATATAATTATATATGAAAAGAAACAAAACTAATCATCAAAAGAAAAAGAAAAAAAAATTAAAAATGTGTGAAAGAAAATATATATATGAAACAAACACTAAACTAAAACTAACATGGCCAATAATAACAGTTTATAAGTATATGATAGTGTCAAAGAACTCCGGAACTCCATACCTGAACAAGAATAAACAAAGAGAAGGTCTGGAAAAGGCCAAATTAATTCACATGAAAATGTCGGATGAACGGTCCCCAAGTTTCTTCAAATTTAATTGACGAGTCAAAAATAGTGCTCCTAATTTTTTCCAAACTCAGATAAGAAATAGTTTGAAAAAGCCACTGAGACGTGGTAGGAGGGTTTACTTCTTTCCAATTTTGTAATATAGACCTTCTGGCCATTAATGTTACAAAAGCAATCTGATTCGTCTGATTGAAGGAGAAAACTGATTACCATCCTCATTTGGTATACCAAAGATTGCAGTAATAAAGTTAGGTTGTAAATCGATGTTCCAAATTGAGGAAATGGTAACGAATATGTCCTTCCAATAGTTATGTAAAGTAGGACATGACCAAAACATATGGGTCAGTGAAGCCACTTCTGAATGACATCTATCACATTGAGGGTTAATATGAGAATAAAATCGAGCAAGTTTATCTTTAGACATATAAGCTCTATGTACAATTTTAAATTGTATTAAAGCATGTTTAGCACATATAGAAGAAGAATTAACCATTTGTAAAATTTTTTCCCATTTATCTGTTGGTATATTTTATCGAAGTTCTTTTTCCCATTGTTGTTTAATTCTATCAGACATCTCTGGTTGTATCTTCATAATCATGTTGTAAATAAAAGCAACTAATCCCTTCTGACAAGGATTTAAGGTAAAAATCAAATCTGAGAAATCCGTTGAAGTTGAGTTGGGAAAAGATGGTAAAACTTTATGTAAAAAAATTCTGATTTGTAAATATCTGAAGAAATTAGATTTAGGTAATTTAAATTTATTGGAAAGTTGGTCAAAAGACATCAAAGTACCTTCAAAAAAAAAGGTCACAAAAACATTTTATACCTTTCCTTTTCCATATGCTAAAGGCTTGATCTGTCAAGGAAGGTTTAAAGAAAAAATTAAATAAAATAGGGCTATCAAGCACAAAGTTTTTCAAAGTAAAGAATTTCCGAAATTGAAACCAAATTCGTAATGTGTGTTTAATAACAGGATTAGATATCTATTTATTAAATTTAACTAAATCAGCAGGAAGAGAAGAACCAAGAACAGAGAATAAAGAATATCCCTTTACTTCATTGCATTCCAAATTTACCCACTGCGGACACAATAATGAGTCCAAATCTAATTTCCAATACGTTAGGTTACGAATATTATTCGCCCAATAATAAAATCTAAAGTTAGGCAAAGCTAAACCACCATCTTTTTTAGATTTTTGTAATTGCCTTTTACTTAACCTAGGGTTTTTGTTCTCATTTCCTCATTTGTGTGGCAAAACAAAAAAACTATCCTTGATCTAATCTTTTCAAACTTAAAAGGCTACAGCTAAGAAATTGTCTAAAGAGCCTGTATCCCTTGAGGCAATTTCTAATCTTCTGGATACTAAACTGGATACTAAACTTGCAAGTTTGGAAAGTAAAATGGTAAATTTGGAAAATAAAATGGTAAGTTTGGAAAGTAAACTTACCGCGAAAATATCTGAGCTTGAAGAAGTTGTTAGATTGCTTGTTACCAAGCTTCAATCGCAGGCATCAGATATTCAACGGCATGAAGACAAGATCACGACTCTTGAAAAGTTAATTTGTTGAAAAATACGTACAATTGAAGCACTGGAGAAAAAGGTACTGTCGACTGCTGAAACAGTAGTGCATTATAAGTTTAAAATCACCAATCTTGAAAACCGATCTCGCAGACAGAACTTCCGAATCATCGGGCTTCCTGAAAATGTTGAGTCTGGTGACCTAATTGATTTTTTCTCTAACTTACTGTGGGAAGTTTTTGGCGCTGAGGCTTTGAAAGTTAAACCTACTATTGATTGTGCCCACAGAGTTTTGAGATTCTCGGTCTCGAGCGACAAGCCATGGGCAGTGATTGCTCGCCTCCATTACCCTCGGGGGAAAGAGCTCTTAATCCGATTAGCTCGTCAGAAGGGTATGATTTTTCACAGAAACAATAAGTTTCGTATTGTTGAAGATTATTCGTTTGAAGTGATGAGAGAAAGAATCGCTTTTAAACCAGTGATGGCAGAGATTCATCAGATCGGACTTAAACAAGTTTTAAGATACCCAGCGAATCTCAGAGTTACTTTGAGTGACGACAGCCTGCACTTCTTTAAAACTCCGACAGACGCGAAGAAATTCATCGAAGAATATCGACCTTCTACCATAAGTTGAACTATGTGTTATGTTGAAGAATTTTTGGAGAGAAGATGCCATTTCGTTTTGGGCTTTAACTCATGAAGCTGCGTTATAGCTTTTTACTTTGGTCTGTAGACCTGTTTTTTTTATTATCACGGTTATAGATGCTCTTTTAATTTTACTATAATGTTTTTTTTCTTAATTCTTTTTCTCTGAATTGTGTATACACATCTATACTTTGTAATAAGATTTATTTTTTTTAAGATGTCATTTCTTCTTCCCATAAGACTTGGCTTTCGGTGCTTGTTTATTTGTTTGCTTGTACTTGAATATGGGACGAATGTTTTGGATTTTTAGACCTTTTTTATATTGTAGTGATGAGTGAATCCTTTTTCTATTCTATTTTGATGACTTTTTTTAACTTTTTTTGATAGATTGTTGAATTTACATTTATATTTTGTAATATGTTTTTTTCAAAATGTTGTTTCTTCTTCCCATAAGTCTTTGCCTTGGAACATGTCATCTACTTGTATTTGAATATGGGATTTTTTAAAAAGGCATATTGCACTTTTTTAAAACTCTAATGTCTATCCTTTTTTTATTAATGATTTTTTTGTTTTATTATATTACTTTTTTTTCTCCTTTTGATTGATATATATAGTTTATCAACCCTTTATCTAAACCGGAGTGTTGTATAGTCTCTTCTTACCTTTTTGTGGAGTTGCCATCTTGAAATGGGGGTAATATTAGTATTAGTTTGTGCGCCTGCCGCTTGGCTTTTTTTCGTGGGTTTGGGGGAGGGGGTAGGGGTCTTTTGTCACGCTTTTGCTTTTTATTTTTTTGCTTTTAGTTTATGGGCCGACTTTAAATTATTAATATTGTTGTGGTGTCATGCTCTCCGGTTGCTCCTGAATCATTTCCCCTTCTTCCTGAGTTATGGGTTATGTGTCTTTTTAACCTTTTATGATATATACAATTAATATTGGCACGATGGATAAGTCTATTAATTTTATCTCTTGGAATACTAATGGTTTAAACCATCCGATTAAACATAAAAAATATTTAAAGTATTCCATAGACTAAATGCGAATATTATTTTCGTACAGGAGACCCATATTAGGAGGGAGGATAATCAACGCTGTTTTAGGTTCTGGTAGGGTCAACAATTTCACTCGAATTTTACTGCCAAAATTAGGGGTGTGTCTATTTTAATAGACCCCTCAATTTCGTTTACACATCATGAAATTATTTCTGACCCACAGGGCAGATTTTTGTTGATTACTGGTTCACTTTTTAATCGAAAAGTGGCTTTAGTTAATATCTATGCTCCAAACTTTGACTGCCCTGAATTTTTTAAACGTTTACTTACTTCCCTTCCTAATTTAAATGAACATATGTTGATAATGGGTGGAGATTTCAATTGTTGTTTGAATCCTTTGATGGATAGATCTAAACCTATTCGAAGTCTTCCGAATAGATCAGCCTCACTTATTAATTCCTTTATGGTTGATTCGGGAATTACTGAAATATGGCGGTTTTTGAACCCTAAAGACAAAGAATTTTCGTTTTTTACACATGTATATCATAGTTATTCTAGAATTGATTATTTTCTTATTGATCACCATTTATTAACAGATGTTATTGATTGTAAATATGATTCTATTGCCATTTCGGATTACGCTCCTTTGAAGTTGTCTATTAAGGTATCGGATTCCTCCATTAACACTAGATCTTGGAGACTCAACGCTACTTTGCTTCAAGATCCAGAATTTATCACCTTCATAGAACAGCAAATTGACTTGTTTTTTTCAACAAATTACATCGAAGAGATTGACAGAGGAATACTCTGGGATTCTTTTAAGGCTTTTATCCGTGGACAAATTATCTCATATTCCGCTGGTAAAAGAAAACAAAGGTATCTTGATATAGCTATGTTGGTGGATAAAATTAAAGAAATTGATAAGATTTATTCCGTGACTCCTACCAAAGAACTTTAGAAGAAGAGAGTTGAGCTTCAAATGGAACATAGCTTATTATTATCTTCTTCAAATCAATTAATTAAGACCAGGGCTCAATTTTATATTCATAGTGATCGAGCTGGTAAATTATTAGCTAGCCAATTAAAAGCTATTTCGATTAAGCGACAAATTATTACAATTCGTAAACAAGATGGTAATTTGACTACTGATCATAAAGAAATTAATAATACTTTCCAAATTTTTATAAATCTTTATATCAATCAGAATCTGATGGTGATCTGTCCATGATGGATGATTTTTTTAATAATTTGAATATTCCCAAACTGACAAATGAAAATCGGAGTTTGTTTGATGCTCCTATTTCTATGGCTGAAGTAGGAGAGTCTATTTCATCAATGAATTCAGGGAAAGCTCCTGGCCCTGATGGTTATATTATGGAATTTTTAAAAACTTTTCTTCTTTGCTTTCCCCATGGTTATGTGAAATTTTCAATGATGCATTTACTACGAAGAGATTACCCCAGACTTTTATGAAGCTACTACCTCTCTAATTCTTAAAAAAGATAAGGATCCTACCTTATGTGCATCCTATCACCCTATATCGCTATCAAATGTAGACTCTAAGATTCTTACAAAAATTTTAGCTATTAGGTTAGAAAAGATATTATCACAGATTATTTCAGAAGATCAAACTGGTTTTATTAAGAACTGGTACTCCTTTTTCCATGTTAGAAAATTGATTAATATAATTTATACCTCTTCACCTAGAACCCCAGAATGTGTCATTTCATTAGGTGCTGAAAAAGCTTTTGATAGAGTTGAATGGACATACTTATTTAATGCGTTAAAAATTTTAATTTTAGTTCTAAATTTATATCATGGATTAAACTAATATATTATAAACCTGTTGCTTCTGTTCTTACAAATAATCATAGATCCTCTTTTTTTTCAATTATCTCGCGGTACGAGACAAGGTTTTCCTTTAAGTCCTTTATTATTTAATGTTGCATTAGAACCTTTAGCCATTGCTATTCGTGAATCACCTAATACTTTTGTTATTACCCGTAATGAGAAGTTATATAAGTTATCACTATATGCTGATGACTTGTTGTTATATATTTCTGATCCTGATAGGTCTATTCCCGCTATTCTATCCTTGTTAGTTCAGTTTGGTAGTTTTTCTGGTTATAAATTAAATTTGGATAAGAGTGAATTATTCCCTTTAAATGCACAAACTTTACTGAATAACAGGGTACCATTTAAAGTTGTTACTGATAACTTTACTTATTTAGGTATAAAAATTACCAAGAAACATAAAGATTTATTCAGAATGAATTTTTTACCTTTGCTTCATCAAATTCAACAACTTACTACTAGATGGTCTCCCTTATCCTTATCACTGGTTGGTCAGATTAATGCTATTAAAATGATAGTTTTACCGAAATTTTTATAGTTATTTCAAGCTCTACTAATTTTTATTCCTAAATCTTTTTTTGACAACATAGATTCAAAAGTTTCCTCATTTGTGTGGCAAAATAAAAACCCCAAGGTTAAGTAAAAAACAGTTACAGAAACCTAAAAAGATGCTGGTTTATTTTTACCTAACTTTAGATTTTACTATTGGGCGAATAATATTCGAAACTTAATATACTGGAAACAAGATTTGGATTCACCATTATGCCCACAGTGGGTAAATTTGGAATGTAATGATGCACAATGATATTCTTTATTCTCTGTTCTTGGTTCTTCTCTTCCCGTTGATTTAGTCAAGTTCAATAAACAGATATCTAACCCTATTGTCAAACACACATTACGAATTTGGTTTCAATTTCGTAAGTTTTTTACTCTGTGAAATTTTGTTCTTGATAGCCCTATCTTACTTAACTTTTTTTACAACTCCTCCTTAATAGATCAAGCCTTTAGCATATGGAAAAGGAAAGGTATAACATGTTTTCGTGATCTTTTTTTTTAAGGTAGTTTGATGTCTTTTGACGAACTTTCTAACAAATTGAAGTTAGCTAAAACTTATTTTTTTAGATATATACAAATCAGAAACTTTTTATATAAAGTTTTACCATCCTTTCCCAATTCAACTCTGATAGATTTTTTAGATATGGTTTTTACCTTGAATCCTTGTCAAAAGGGTTTAGTGGCTCTTATTTATAATATGATCATGAAGATACAACTAGAAATGTCAGGCAGAATTAAACAAGAGTGGAAAAAAGAGCTTCAATATACTATATCTACAGAAAAATGGGAAAAAAATTCTACAAATGGTTAATTCTTCTTCTATATGTGCTAAACATGCTTTAATACAATTTAAGGTGGTACATAAAGCCCACATGTCTAAAGATAAGCTTGCTCGATTCTACTCCCATATTAACCCTCTTTGTGACAGACGTCACTCAGAAGTTGCTTCATTGACCCACATGTTTTGGTCATGTCCCACCTTATATAACTATTGGAAGGACATATTTGCTATCATTTCCTCAGTTTGGAATATTGATTTACAACCCCATTTTATCACTGCAATTTTTGGTATACCAAATGAGGATGGTAGTCGACTTTCTCCTTCAATTAGACGAATGATTGCCTTTGCAACTCTAATGGCTAGAAGGTCTATATTACAAAATTGGAGAGAAGTAAACCCTCCTACCACGTTTCAGTGGTTCTCTCAAACTATTTCTTGTTTGAGCTTAGAAAAAATTAGAAGTACTATTTTTGATCCATCAATTAAATTTGAAGAAACCTGGGGACAGTTTATTCGACATTTTCATATGAGTTAATTTGACCTCTTCTGGACCTTTTCTCTTTTTATCCTTGTTCTGGTATGGAGGTCCGGAGTTCTTGACACTATCATGTACATATAAACTATTATTATTGCCCATGTTATTTTAGGCTTATTGTTTTTTTTTCCAATATATATTTTTTCTTGTATTTTTTTTCTCTCTTTTAGTGATTATCCTTTTTCATGTATAATCAATATAGGTTTGACTGATTAATGTATGATGCTTTTTTGCTGATATTTTACTAAGATATTGATATCTTATTACTAATTAACTTCAAGCCTAGTGTATTTATAACCTATTCAATATTATGTTATGTTATATTTTTATATATGAAACTCAATAAAAAGATTGAAAAAGAAAGAAAGAAATTCATAAACCAATGGTGATAGGACAACTGACCATTTAGAAATAAATGATAATTTAAAAAAATTTTATTCTAAATCTTATAGTTCTGACCCTCCCAAAGATAACACTGTAATGAATCATTTTTTAGATCAATTAAACATTCCTAAACCTTCTGCTGATAACCGAAAGCAGTTGGATCAACCTATTTTGTATGAGAAAATTGCCAAGTCTGTATGTTCCTTGTACTCTATGAAAATGAACATTTTACTTAAATTTATGTACCTTTTTCAGGCATTAACTGTTTTAATTCCTAAATCTTTTTTTGATTCTCTTGATTCTTTTATCTCTTCTTACATCTGGGAAAACAAACATTCTCGACCAAATATAGTTCATCTTCAAAAATCTACGAAGAACGGAGGTTTAGCTTTACCAAACTTTAGATTTTATTATTGGGCCGTCAATATATGAAATCTTACGTTTTGGACATACTATATTAATCGTGAGGACTGCCCAACTTATGTTTCTTCAGAAGCTAACTCTGTTAATAAATTTTCTATTATTTCTCTTCTCGGATCCTCACTCCCTTTATCTTTTAGTAAACTAACTGAAAATTTGGTAGTTAAACATGTCAGGGTCTGGTCCGGAACCAGGTTCTGGGTTTTGATCCGGTCCAAGGGCTCCGGACTCCGGGTCCTGCAGTTGTCCCTCCCGTCACCCGTGATCTAGTTAGGACCCTCCTGGTTCAAGGAGACACACCTGTAACTCATTGAGCTGCAGGTGTTTGTAAGGGGCCTTGGGACTGGGACTATGCGGGTGGTCATTTTGTTCTGTTTCTTGATTCTCTGCCTTCTCAGAACTCGCCTCTGCGATCTGTTATCCCGCCCGGGCTCATATCTATTCTTCATCATGCTTCTCTGCCCGTACCAGTACTGCCAGGTTGGTCCGATCCCCCACCTTTCTTCGCATGCGCTGGTCCCGCTTCTCCGCTCGGTTTTGTTTTTCGCGCGGTCGCGCTATCTGGCGGCCGTTTCCGAATTTCCCATTGTCATGGCTTTTGTGTTGATCAACCTGGATCTATGCCCGTTCCTACCCCTTGCCTCCATCGGGCGGATCCAGCCGACCCACCGTGACCCGGTGGGGATCTTGCCCCCTCCTTCTCTTCTGCCCAAACCCCAGGATAGTGCCCCGCAACCGCATAGGGGTCCACGTCGTGCCCAGGCCTCCGATATTTCCGCTTGGGAGGCGTCCTGGATACATGCCTACATACATACCCAGGGAGGGCTCTCTGCTGGTCTATCGCCACCTGGACCTGTCTGTCTGCCTGCTTGCCTGAACCCCGGGAGCCTGCCTACCTGATTGGAACTTCGGTAACCCGCTCCACTCTGCCTGCTGGAACTCGGGGAACTGCCCGCCTGAACCCCGGGAGCCTGTCTACCTGAACGCAAACTTCGGGAGCCGCTCCGCTCTGCCTGCTGGAACTCGGGGAACTGCCTGCCTGAACCCCGAGGACCTGTCTGCCTGAACCCGAGGACCTGTCTGCCTGAACCCGAGGACCTGCCTGCCCGCCTGAACCCCGAGTTCCTGCCTGCCTGCCTGAACCCGGGGACCTGTATGCCTGACTTCGGGAGCCGCTCCGCTCCGCCGGCCGGAACTTGGGGAGCCGCTCCGCTCTGCCTGAACTCTATCTGCCTAAACCCCAGCTACCCTTAAGTGCCATGGCATTCCCATTCTGTCCTCTCCCTAGTACTTCAGTGCCTGCGTCCTGCGTTTGGGTCCATCTGGCCCCTCCTGACAAAGCATACTTTGAGGATCTAGGGACAATTTAGGAAATTCGTAGGTCTACTGAGTTTTTCTTTGTCTAGTCCCATTAGTTTTAACTATTTTTTTTCACCTTCGATGACCGATACAGTTTTTAAAGAATAGGATAGATTGGGTATTAAATGCTTCCTAGATTTGTTTGTTGGAGGAAGTTTTCTTTCATTTGAGCAAATGTCAGCTAAATACAGTTTACCCAAAACTCACTCTTTTCGTTATTTACAAATTAGAGATTTTCTGCATTCTCAACTATATACATTTCCTATAAGTTCCGATAAGGACTTATTAAATGTAATTTTTAATTTGAAGCCTTTTCATTATGGTTCAATATCCAGTGGTTATGGTATGTTGCTAGGAATGAAAAACACTCCTTTTGACAAAATTAGAAATCTTTGGGAACAAGATTTTCTGAATTCAATCTCAGAAGAACCTTGGAATGAAATTTTTAGATTGGTTTACATTTCATCGCTATGTGCTTGTCAATCCCTCTTACAATATAAAGTGGTTCATAAGGCTCACATGTCTATAGATAAGTTACCTCATTCTTATTCAGATTTATCTCCTTTCTGTGATAAATGTAATAATAGAGAAGCTTCATTAATTCACATGTTTAGGACATTTCTGAGCCTTGAACGATACTGGAAGGAAGTATTCCAAGCTTTCTCGGTAGTTTTCAAGGTAAATTTTTATGCCTAACCCTTTGACTGCATTATTTGGTATTGTTGGAAGAAAAGTCTTTATTTTGGAGACACCTGATTTGCATATTTTGGCTTTTATCTCTCATATAGCTAGCAGGGCACTCTTGCTTAAATGGAAGGATGCTGTTCCATCTACTTATGCTGAATGTCATGTCATACTTAAATTTAGAGAAGATCCGTTGTTCAGTTTTTGTATCTACCCAAGACTTTTATACATTGTGGGGACCATATCTGAGTTATTTTCAAAACCTTTGATTTGTTGTAAAATAACCAGATGGTGGCAAATAATATAATGTATTTTATCGTGATCCAAGATGGCGGCACGATGCAGCTTGCAGCAGCCTCTCCGGAACTGATTATCTGTTATTTGTGAAGTGGGGTGCCGTGCGCAATCATAATCAATTGAAAATGGACATGGAAGCATGGAGAAACATCGAGAAATTCCAGGAAGACCTTCTTCTTCTTTGCTGCTGCTGTGAGGTCTGGGACTCTGCTGGGAAGAACAGGCCCCCAGTCCTCTGTGTGTGTGTGTGTGTGTGTGTGTGTGTGTGTGTGTTATAGGCAGAGACCTTTTGGAAGGACTCTTCGAATGTCAACAGTATTCTTTTCCATAGATGCTGCCTGGCCTGTGAGTTCCTCCAGCACTTTGACGGTGCTCATTACCGTGAGAGACCAAAGCTGCAGCAGGGTGGAATGGACACAAGTTACCTCAGTGCAGCTGGCAACCTCAATAACAGGAGCCAAAAGTAGCAACGAATTCTCAGGGAAAAAAAATGAGGAAAAATTGTTTAATGCACTTTTTTATTTTTTTAAATTGCTTTACTTAGATTATATAAGTACACAGGTGAGGAAGATAGCTGAGGTGAATAGGAGTCTCAGACTCGCACTGAGCCATGAGCAGAGATTTCCAACTGAGCAGCAGGAATTTCACTTGTTAGAGCATCATCGACAATTCCTTTTTGTCAGCACACGTAGATGAACAGCCAGTGTTGGGTAGTTCAGAGTTTCAGCATTCATTAAAAGGTCCTTCTCTCAGAGGTGAATGGGATCGATTAAACTGCGACAGTGACAAAACAGAGGAGTTAACCCTCCAGTTGTATTTTTGTTCTGTATTACACCAGGTCTGTGTAACGAGACCCACAGTTCCGTATTACACCAGGTCTGTGTAACAAGTTGCACAGTCCTGTATTACACCAGGTCTGTGTAATGAGACCCAGAGTTCCATATTACACCAGGTCTGTGTAACAAGTTGCACAGTCCTGTATTACACCAGGTCTGTGCATTGAGTCCCACAGTTCTGTATAACAACAGGTCTGTGTAATGAGTCACACAGTTTTGTATTACACCAGGTCTGTGTAACAATAAATCAGTGTACTAAAAAGGGAAGAGAAACTGAATGAGACTTTCTAAATGCTGCTTCCTGACTACATGGGCATTGATTTGAAGACCTTCACAGAACAACAAGGAAGTCCACCGATGTTAAACAGTGGGTTTGTATCTGCCCTAGGGGCTCTCTGGAGTTGAGCATCACAGGAACATTGGATGGACACCACAACGGAACGTGTTTGAAAGTTGCAATGAGAAGGGAAGTGTAAGCCGTGTGGCCACAGACCAATCAGTGGAATAATACGCTGCAGACCAACAATGCTATTGTAGTGATCGATCTAGTCAATTGCCCACAGCTGCTCTTGGAATTATTCCTCTTTGCCACATTGCCTTCTATCTGAATGAGCTTTGCCCATGTACGATGTCTATCAGTGTTCTCTTCCTACCTATTCCACCATCCAATAACCATTTCCTTTGCCCCAGAACTGGCTGTGTTCCTCACACATTTACTCTTCGATAAATATTTAAATGAAATGTTCAGCTCTGGGTTGGGGGAGGTGTGAATGTCCAGTACTTACCAAAAGGTCAGCAGATCACGCAGACCGAGCAGATGGTTTCGTTAATTGATGAACTGCATTTTCTGAAATAGGTAATATTATCCATTTGACAAATTCAATTTAGATTTTTTTCTAAAGTTGCAATTTCTTTAATCGATGAACCGGACACTTGCGTTTCTGGAGATACCTGAAGTTTGTCTGGACTACTGCATACACCGCGGTAGCATATGAGCAAATATTACAACTTCCTCGTGTGACCTTGAATCGAAAAAACACCCGCTGATAATCTGAGTTAAACACAAGGTTCTGACATTGCTACAGACAGTCACGGACTGCAAGCTTCATGCCCGTGTGTAAAGGAGAAAGAGGATTTGAGTTGAACAGGACTTCAGTTCATTTAACAGTAATGTAGAAAAGGCACTGGAAATTTCCAGAGGTGAAAATATCCCACTTCCCATAAATATCTCCTCTCCACGTTTCTGTGAAGTTTTCACTGGGCTCATTGCTCAGACTAGATGCACACTGAACCCTATCACCCATCAGCCAATGGACAACACTCCCTAAACTCCAGGTACCCTTGATTAGAGTGGATCCATTCCCCAGTATTGTGCATTCCAGAAATCTCCAGTCCTTTTGTAGTGCTGATCTCCATTGCCCCAAATGCCCATCCTTAATCCTCACATCACTGTCAATTTTCATTCATTCAGATTTCAAAGGGAATACTTACTGATTTTGTCTTTGATGTTGTTGAAAAAATCCTTAACCGCACTAAGATCAGGAAGGTTTTCTTCTGTTGGCCAATGAAACGAGAGACAATGTGAGGTGACCCTCATTAGTGTTCAGAGATCTGTATTTGCTACAGGGTCACTATGTGTCACTTATCACTGGGGTTTGCACAGCAACAAAGCAAATTTCGAGCCACACTGTCATCAGAAATTAGATACTCCCACATTTCATTCTTCCTTTAACAGAATCTTTAAATTGCCCAAGAGTATGCCCAAGAATACCAGAATGTTCCACTCTTAACTAGCCCTTTTCCCCCAGTGCAGGGATCGGTTCAGGGGCATTTCGGGATGGAGAAGAAATGCTGACATTGCTCTCTGTGTCACCTGGCGTCAATAAACAAAACTGACGCACCTGAAGATTCCGTATTCTGCCCAGACCAAGATCACCACTGGACCAGGAGGAGACTGCTCAGCCCCTCACCCATTCAGTGGGGTCCAGGCAGCCCGTCCATCTCACTCGTCATAGATTGACTAACAAGATGCAACTGAGGTCACTCTCAGGATCAAACTAATCCAGCTTCCTTCCTCAGGACCTTCAACATAGAACATAGAACAGTGTGTGCTCTTTGGCACACGATGTTGGGTGGCCATTTTATCCGACTCCAAGATCAGCCTAACCCTTCCCTCCCACATAGCCTCCCATTTTTCTCCCATGTATGTGTTTATCTAAGAGTCCTAATTCTGATGCCCCTCCCATCACACCTAGCAGAGCCTTTCCTCCAATCACTGGAGACTATGGATAATCCCTCATATTAGACTTTTTGAACTGGGAAAATGTCTCTGTATATCCACCTGACTTTGCCTCTTATCATCCTAAACTTGTCTATCAATTCACCACTCATCCTTCTTCACTGCAAAGAGAAAAACCCTGAATTGCTAAACCTTTCCACAAAACACATGCTCTCCAACCCTGGATGGTAAAACTCCTCTGCACCCTCCCTAAAGCACTTACTTCATTTATATAAGGAGGAAGCCTGAACTGAATATAATATTCCAATTCCAAAGTGATTAAATTCATCCATCACTTCTCAACCCAACTCACTATCTGATCAATGTCTTATTGTAACTGGCACAACCTTCTCTACTACTCCACCAAACTTTGTATCATCTAGGAATTGAGGAATCTCCTCTTTCTACCTCCCTCTGCTTTCTGTAGGCAACACAATTGTGAATCCACACAACCTGGTTTCAATGTAGACCATGATTCCTGATTTTCTAAATGAGTCTACAATGAGAAACTTGATACAAACACATCACTAAAATCCATATAGAGACATAGAACCATAAAACACTACAGCACAGTACAGGCCCTTCAGCCCTCCATGTTGTGCTGACCCATATAATCCTTAAAAAAGTACTATACCCACATACCGCATAACACTCCATTTTTGTTTCATCCATGTGGTTGTCCAAGAGGTTCTTAAATACCCCTAATATTTTAGCTTCCACCACCATCCCTGGCAAGTCATTCCAGAGGGTACTCACAACCCACTGTGTAAAAAACTTACCAATGATAACTCACCTAAACTTTCCTCCTTTAATTTTGTACATATGCATCCTGGTGTTTGCTATTGGTGCCCTGGGAAACAGATACTGATTATCCACCCTATCTTTGCTTCTCATAATCTTGTAGACCTCTATCAAGTCCCCTCTCATTCTTCTATGTTCCAAAGAGAAAAACCCCAGCTCTGGTAACCTAGCTTCATATGACTTGTACTCCAAACCAGGCAAAATCTTGGTAAATCTCCACATCCTTCCTATAATGAGGTGACCAGAATTGAACATAATACTCTTAAGTCTGGTCTCACCAGAGATTTGTAGAGTTGCAACATGACCTCTCTACTTTTGAACTCAATCACCCTGTTAATGAAGCCTAGCATCCCATAGGCCTTCTTAACCACCCTATCAACCTGTGCAGCAACCTTGAGGGATGTATGGATTTGAACCCCAAGGTCCCTTTGTTCATGCACACTCTTAAGTAACTGACCTTTAATCCTGTACTCAGTGTGTACGTGGATATATAATAATCTAGTCCACAGTTCCATCTTCTTCAAAGTGCTTCTTCACTTTGTCAAAGAATTCAAACAGGCCTCTGATATGCAACATGCCCACATAAAGTCATGTTGACCATCCCTAATCAGACTGTTTCTCCAAATTCTCCAGCTCATCGTCATTCTTAACATTGACATATTCTAGCATATCAGCCTGTTCAATGCTGTCCTCACATTCATCAAGGACCCTCTCACTAAAAATATTCAGTAAGAATCGCCCCCTCCCTGCTCGGACTCTCAGCATATGTTTCTTATTTCCATGATGCTCTACACTCACTCTAGTTACCCTGCTGTTTATTGTGCCATGACTGACCTTTATTTCCTAAATTTGCATCTTCAACCTGCTTCCTCCTGTATTTCTCTTTTATCCTCCTGATGGTCAACATATCTTGTTAACCATGGTTCGTTCATCCTACAATCGTCTGCCTGTGTTAATGGGACAAAGTTATACAGAAGCCCATTCTGTCAATCACCCACAGATGAGGAACATTTAACCTTTCAAGCTAAACATGCCTGAGATGTGTCAGGAAACTGGATTGTCTGGGGGAAGCCCAGGCCATCAGTGAAATGATACAAACCCCACACGGAGACCACTGGAGGTCAGGATCGAACTCGGTCCATGAAACCATGAAGCTTCAGTTCCACTAGCAGTGCCATCCCCCCAGTTTCAGAGTGTCCAACGTCTTCCTGAAGATATTGTCTCATTCCAGACTCTTACACAGATTTCCATTCAGTGGTTCGCGAAACTCGTACTGGGAACCAACCAGCTCCCGCAGTGCCTCTTCTGTAATAGACAGAGAGCAATGTGTTGTGTTCAGTTGAGCTGATCACTGTGACTGTTTCTACATTCAATACAGACAGCTGGGAATCTTTGCTGTTTCCTCGTTGGATTAACCAGAATCTGCTGAATGGACTGAAGCCATTTGGACAACACTTGAGTGTTCGACACATCTCCCTCCCCTGCCCCACCCTGTCTCATCTGCCTCTTCAGAACATTGTTCTACTCCTTTGTCCAGCATCAGGATAAAATCACCAATGCCACCCGTTGTTGTAGACACTGATCCCAGAGTAGAGTCCGGGAAGTGGTGGGAGGGGAACCTGACCCGTCACTGTCAGGGAGAGACAGAAGGGGATGTGAACACTTACCCATTTCTCACATGTCGAGCTCCCTCAGGGCAGAGTTGGACTCATACTCATCACGCAGGGCCCCCTCTGGAATAAATATAGCAGGCTGTAAGGTATTGTGACCACTCAGTGTTGACTATTTCTGAAATGGCTGCCTGGCGCTCTGTTTAATGTTCCCCACTGAGCTCAATCCAGAATGGACAGTATGTGCGTGATATAATGGAAAGGTGTGTAATGAATAGACGGGAATGTGGTGAAAAGACACAGTGTCTCCGTCAGGTTGGTGAACCAGCACCAACATCCACCACAACATTAGTCAACATCATCAGTTTCCTGTAGACCTGCATCTGTGACTCTGATGGCATTTCAGTATCCAGCACCTGTTGTCAGGCCTGCACAAGCTGGAACCACCTAGACTCCACCCAGTTAACAGTAGTCACCTACCACTCATTTCCAACTCATCTCCTGCAGCCTATTTAAAACCAGCCCTCGCTCACAACACTTGTTCTTTTATACGAACCAGCCAGCCTCAACTATTTGTTCCTCATCATCTATTACCTTGTTTCCATGTCAGTGTTGAGTGTTAGTTCTCTCTTGTTTTGTGGCTCCTCATTGATTGTGATTTTGCAGTTTATTATTAAAGTCATCAATCCCCATGAAATAGTTTCTGCTGCTCTGCATTTGGGTCAAGTATCCTCTACAATTCCTGACATCCGCACACTTTCAACAATGGACTGGGTCATCAGTTAGAGAATGACTTCTTGTTATTTCTATTTTCCACAAATTTTGTGTCCACTTCCTCCACCCCACCCTCTGAACTGTTGCACTTGGATCACCCAGAGCCCTTTGTCAAAGATGACCGTTCTGTTCTTTTGTTTCTAAAACTTGGACAGTGAAGGAAGTTCAATGTTTTTCTCAGGTTTAACAAAAGACAGAACCAATCTTTGAAGCCTGTGGTCTCTGTCCCACTGTTGACCTGTAAACTCCCTCTCCCTCCATTCATCCATCCATCCGACAAATGTCCAGTAATTTTAACCCTTCTACCAATTCCACCAGAAATGGAAACATCATTGTGGGCAGACTTTCCTTTTCTCCAAAAATCTGTCTGATTGCTACTTTGTGCTGTCTGGATGTTATTGAGAATTTCAGATTGTTCAGTGACTCCATCCATCTCAATGATAAATGAAGTTGGGATTTGTTGGAAGGATGAGCTGCTGTTTCACCTGAACACATTCAGCACTGCTGAACACACTGAGGTTGGAGCAGAGGTGTCGTCCTCCTTTACTGCCCTGGAGAACGGCAGCAGAGACAGAGACTGTGACTTGTGAGGTGCAGCTACATTCTCTCATTACCACTGCCTGCCATGCTCAATCCCTGAGGATTCAATACTGGGCTGGGGCTTGGCAGAGTCTAAACTGCAGAGGAAGAGAGAATCAGTGTTGGAGTCACTCACCTGTCCCAGCAGAATGGAGGGGGACTACAGACAACAGGACCAAAAGCCCGAGAAGGGAGAATGCCTTCATTATTGCAGCTGTGATGTCCAGTGGTGAGCTGCCGTTCTTCCCGTCTTTTAAATACCCTCTTATCATCACATCTCAGAGCTGTTCCTCCTGACCTCAGCTTCCAGGAATATCTTTATCGTTTGGTTATCACCAGGTTGGTTGTTTGGATTCCAGGTAATAATCAATCGAGATAATGTCACACCTCAACTCTCTCCCCACATAATGTAAATACTTTTATTGTTCTTCCATTTCTTATGTCTGTTCCTGTTATTCAAATGAAGAAAACTTCACCATCTTTTAAGACCAATTGTAAATCAAACAATGAGCTTCTAACCTCTTACAAACACCTTCACTAGATGTGTCATCTCTGTCATGTCATTAACATATCTTCATTCTCACTGCTGTTACCTCCGGGCTCAATGTCTCCAATACTTCCCCTCCCAACTTCCAGTTCCCAGCTTCTAAATATCGACACACCAAAGCTTCAGTCATTATATAAACCGCCATTTGAGTTCTACATGACAGGGTGGGGAGCCAGAGAGCACTGGGCTGTGAGGTTTCCAGAGCACCTGAAATTGAGTATCGTTGTCTTTACTAGATTTGTTAATCCCCAGTGTTTTCTGTTTAATCCTGTTATTTTTATATTGACTGGCACGTGTTTTCCACATTCTCTGGTTATTTATGCAGGCCCCCGACAAACAGCTTTGAGAAAGGTCCTTCTCACACTGTCAAGCCATCGATGTTTTAGAAACATAGAAACACAGAAAACCCACAGCACATTACAGGTTTTTTGGCCCACAAAGCTGTGCCGAACATGTCCCTACCTTAGAACTACCTAGGACTGACCCATAGCTCTCTATTTTTCTAAGCTCCTTGTAGACATCCAGGAGTCACTTAAAAGACCCTATCATTTCCACCCCCACCACCGCTGCCATCAGCCCATTCCATGCACTCACCACTCCCTGCATAAAAAACTTACCCCCAACATCTCCTCTGTACCTATATCCAAGCACTGTAAAACTATGCCCTCTCGTGCTAGCCATTTTGGCCCTTGGGAAAAGCCCCTGACTATCCACACGATCAATGCCTCTCATTACCCTGTACACCTCTATCAGATCACCTCTCATCCTCCATTGCTCCAAGGAGAAAAAGTCGAGTTCACTCAACCTATTCTCATAAGGCATGTTCCCCAATTCAGGCAATATCTTTGTAAATCTCCTCTGCACCTTTTCTATGGTTTACACATCCTTCCTGTAGTGAGGCAACCAGAACTGAGCACAGTAGTCCAAGTGGGGTCCGACTAGGGTCCTATATAGCTGCAACATTACCCCTCGGTTCTTAAACTCAATCACACAATTGATGAAGGCCAATGCACTGTATGCTTTCTTAACCACAGAGTCAACCTATGTATCAGCTTTGAGTGTCCTATGGACTCAGACCCCAAGATGCCTCTGATCCTCAACATTGCCAAGAGTCTTACCATTAATGTTATATTCTGCCATCATATTTGACCTACTAAAATGAACCACCTCACACTTATCTGGGTTGAATTCCATCTGCCACTTCTCAGCCCAGTTTTGCATCCTATCAATGTCCCAGTGTAACCTCTGACAGCCCTCCACACTATCCACTACACCACCAACTTTTGTGTCATCAGAAAATTTACTAACTCATCCTTCCACTTCCTCATCCAGGTGATTTATAAAAATCACAAAGAGTAGAGGTCCCAGAACAGATCCCTGAGGCACACCACTGGTGACCGACCTCCATGCAGAATATGACCATCTACAACCATTCTTTGCTTTCTGTGGGAAAGCCATTTCTGGATTCACAAAGCAATGTCCCCTTGGATCCCATACTTTCTCAATAAGCCTTGCATGGGGTACCTTATCAAATGCCTTGCTAAAATCCACATACACTACATCTACAGCTCTACCTTCATCAATGTGTTTGGTCACATCCTCAAGAGTTTTGTTCAAACTCTTATTTATAAACCTGGTCACCGTATCCATTTGCAAGTCTGTCTTTCCTCCACACTTGTTTTGCCTTCCACTATTTTACACCACAACCTCCTCCTCTACAGCCTGGATGCACCTCACCGCCTCTCATCTTAAAATCAAACTGTGATCAAACATTCAATCAACTCTCTTAATGACATCTTTGTCTCAGCGTCTGTATTTTCTGTGAGAACCGCAGGAAGTTTTCTCATGGAAAAGAAGGTTGATGCTCTGATTTAAAACATTTCATCAAGAGATCACCTAACACTCATTCTCAAGTTTTCTTCTTCATCGTGTGTTATTTTATGGTGGTTGGCAAACCAACTTTAAGGTGTATTACTTACTGTTAGACTTGTGGTTTTCCATTTTCAACCAAATATGTTCTGGAGTACTCTGCTTTTAACAACCTAGTTCAACCTGCAGATCTCTATTTGCATTACTCTATAATTTCAATTCCTCTTGCAATTGCTGTGTGTGCTCATTAGATAGCAATGCCGCAGATTTGCTTTTCTTCCCAAATTTTTGTCACATGATTTTCAAGTAATTGCATTGCCTCAACTACATTGATTTCATCTGCATCATTTGTAAAACTAAAAGCTTCATGTTTGAGAATATTAATTATCGTATGCTTAACATTTAAAAATTGCTGTTTTTCAAGTCTATCTGCCATTTGCAAGTTTTCCTTTTCTTGAATCAAAACCTGTAGTTATTTACTGAAATCTTGAAGTTCTTCATTTGTTTCCATGTTTTTGCTTTATAATCTGAATGTATATAATTCACTTTGATAATGTAGATAATTCCTTTTCCTTGTGTAACTTTGTAAAAAGTTCCTCCATTTCTTAATCTGTTTTCCATGTCACTGAACTTCAGACGAGAATCTCTTTCAGAAACCTCTCTTTTAAATGTAGTGCAGTTTCATCCAATCTCTTTTCTAACTCACAGTTGTTCTTATTGAGTACTTCTATTTGTTTTTGGAGTTCTGTACATTTACCCTGGGTTTCAATCATGTACACATAAAATCTGAGGTTTTTCCTTAAGGTCGGATACATATTTCTTAAATTCTTGACCATTTGCGACAAGACTTCTAGCATTCATTGTAATATATATACTGCCATTAATATCCGGCCGCTCCTGCCTGTGAACTCTTTGATCCTCTATTCAGTGTTTCTTTGACTACTTCCCACCTAAGCCCTGTAATACCAAGATATTTTTCTGTAAACTTGACTATATTTTTAATTTTTTTCAGTTCTTTTGTCTGTTTGCACTGAACAGTTAATTGCATCTGCCATAAACAGCACAAAATCCTTTCCAGTCATTATTAGTGTATCGTTATTTATCATATTACAGCCCTCACAATTCACCAGTTTATTATTCCCTGTATTTGTTTGCTTGATAGCCTTCTCCTTTACAGTGAAACCTTTCACTGCCTCCGCGTAGCTAATCCCTGAAGTTACTTTAACATATTGTACCTCAGCTGTCTACTTGTTATCAATGCACCCTTGATAAGCTGCATTGTGTTCCCCACCACAATTGCAGCATTTCAGACTAGCTCCCACTTCACATTTCCCGTTTTCTTGTTCTCCAGCACATATCCCACATTTTTAGCATCTTAAAAGTGGTGGTACATATTTTCTGACCTCATAACACATATACCCTAAATAAACTTTAGTTGGCAATCTCTCATCATCAAAGTTAATCATAATCGATAAATGACCACACTTTTTCCATTTCTTGTAACTTTCAAACGTTTGGTCTCAATAAATTTTGCTCCTTTTATGTTCTGTTTAATCTCATCCATAGTAACTTTTGTTCAAAACTTATTTTCCCAAAATAACTCCTCTAGTCCACTTTCTATTGTTGGGAATTGAGAATTGTACATTTTTGCTGTCCATTTTATATAACTGTATCACTTTGCCTTGCAGAACACTATCCTGACAAATCACTAATAGCTATCCATTTCGTAATACCTTTGCTCTTTTGACTTTGCCTATAAGTTTATTGGCTACCTTCGTCAAATAAATCGGGTTCAAATCATCAAAAGATCATCGCTCAGTTTGATAATTGCTTTAATCTCATCTTCTTTCCATTGTTTTGCTAACCTACTTTGGTCATCCCCTGACTCCTCAGAGTTTGACATCTCATACCCCTGTTTTCTTTTCTTGCTTTTTCCACTCCATACCTCTTTCCCGCCAACCTCCATCTCTAACTCACTTCCTGAATCGTCACTTCCTCCTGCTATCCTCCGTTCATTCACAATCGAGTTATTTAGCCAACTGCCATCCTTCCTCCACTCATGTACTCAAAGCCCAACAATCTGGCCCAAGTCAGGACACTCCAAGAGTACTCCAGCTCTCACCTGTTTCTCATTATTACCTGTTTTGCTGCCACTTCTGTCTCATTGTGCTCCACCTATCATCTGCTTCTCTGTTTATTGCTCAGTGTATTTTCATCCTATGTTTTCACCTGTTTGTTGCCAGATTGTGCCAGTGAATTTTCCTGAGCCTTTCCAGCATTTGTATCAGTACTCTGTCTGTCTGAATATTGACTCTACCTGTTTCCTGATTCTGGGTTTTGGATTTCTCTGGATGTTTTGTCTTTTGCCTGAACTTTGGCACCAACACTGTTTGCACCTCGGGATTTGTTACTCAATTAATATCACTGTGTGCACAGCACTGCGTCTGAGATTGGATCCCTGCTCCAGCACTCTGACAAGAACCAAACTGGTGATAACCAGAGGGACAAACGATAAAGATGTGCTTGGAAGCTAAGGTGGGGAGGAACAGCTCTGAGATATGATGATAGGAGGGTATTTAAAGGACTAGAGGAATGGCAGCTCACCTTTCGACATCACAGCTGCAATAATTAAGGCATTCTTCCATCTCGGAATTTTGGTCGTGTTGTCTGTGGTCGCCCTCCATTCTGCTGGGGCAGGTGAGTGACTACAACACCGACTCTCTCTTTCAGTGCAGTTTAGTCTCAGTCAAGTCCCAGAACCGTATTGAATCCTCAGGGATGAGCATGGCAGGCAAATGTGATGAGAGAATGTAGCTGCATCTTGCAAGTCACAGTCTGGTCCTCTGCTGCCATTCTCCAAGGGCAGTAAAGGAGGACGACACCTCTGCTCCAACTTGACCCAAATGCAGAGCACCAGAAACTATTTCATGGTGATCAATGGCTTCAATAATAAACTGCAAAATTACAACCTATGAGAGGCCACAAAACAAGAGAGAACTGACACTCAACACTGACATAGCAGCAAGGAAATAGATGATGAGGAGCAAATGGTTGAGGCTGGCTGGTTCATATGAAAGAACAAGTGTTGTGGGTGGGAGCAGGGTTTCAATGGTCTGAAGGTGATGAGTTGGAATTGAGTGGCAGGTGACTTTTGTTATCTGGGTGGAGTCTAGGTGGTTCCAGCTTGTGAAGGCCTGACAACAGGTGCTTGATACTAAAATGACATCAGAGTTAAAGATGCAGGTCAACAGGAAACTAGAGATACTCACTGATGTTGTCATGTATGTTGGTGCTGGTTCACTAATAACACACCAGCCTGGCAGAGACACTGTGTCTTTTCACCACATTCCCATCTACTTATTATACACCTTCCTGTTATACCATGCAGAATTGTCCATTCTGGATTCAGTGCAATGGGGAACATTAAACGGAGGGACAGGCAGCCGTTTAGGAAATAGGCAACTCTGAGTGGTCAGGATACCGTACACCCTGTAGCATTTATTCCAGAGGAGGCCCTGCGTGAGGAGTATGAGTCCGACTCTGCCCTGAGGGAGCTCAACATGCGAGAACTGAGTGAGTTTTCACATCTCCTTCTATATCCCTCTGGGCTGACAGTGATGGGTGAAGTTCCCCACCCACCACTTCCCCAGCTCTACGCTGGGAGCAGCATTTACAACAACGGGTAAAATTGACATTTTTGAACTGAAGCTGGAGAGACAAAGGAGTAGAACAACATTCTGAAGGGGGAGATGAGGCAGGGTGGGGCAGGGGAGGAACACTCAACTGTTGTCCAAATGGCTTCACTCTGTGTCACTTCAGGGTAATCTGATGAGGAAATCTTTGCTAAGATTTCCAGCTGTCTGTATTGAATGTAGAAACAATCACAGTGATCAGCTCAACTGAACACAACACATTGCTCTCTGTCTATTACAGAAGAGGCACTGCGGGAGCTGGTTGGTTCCCAGTACCAGGTTCGTGAACCACTGAATGGAAATCTGGGTAAGAGTCTGCAATGGGACAATATCTTCAGGAAGAGGCTGCTGACTCTGAAACTGTGGGGAAGGCACTGCTAGTGGAGCAAAGCCTCATGGCTTCTGGAACCGAGTTTGATCCTGACCTCCAGTCAGGTTTTTATCATTTCACTGATGGCCTGGAAGTCGTCCAGTCACTCCAGTTTCCTGCCACGTTTCAGGCATGTTCAGCTTGAAAGGTTAATTGTTCCTAGTGTGTGGGTGATTGACAGAATGGGCTTCTGGATAGCTTTGTCCTATTCACGCAAAGAAACGATCGTAGGGTGAAGGAACCATGGTTGACAAGGTATGTTGAACATCAAGAGGATGAATGAAAAATACAGGAGGAATCAGGACAAATATACAGAATTAGGAAACAAAACTCAGACATGGCACAAGAAAGTTACAAGGTGACCAAGAAGGAGACTAGGAATCATCCTAAGAGAGCTGGAAAGGGGCAGGAGATTCCCTTAGCACATAGGATTAAGGAAACCCCCATGGTGTACCATTCATACGTGAAGAACAGGAGGATGATTTGAGTGAGGGTAGAGCATCATGGATAGACGAAACATGTGCCTAGAGTCCGAGGAGGCAGGGGTGATTCTTAATGAATATTTTTAGTGAGAGTGTCCTTGATGAACATGAGGACAATGTAGAACAGGCTGATATGCTAGAATATGTCAATGTTAAGAAAGATGATGTGCTGGAGTATTTGGAGAAACATAGTCTGATTAGGGATGATCAACATGAGTTTGTGCAGGCATGTTGTATATCAGAGGCCTGACTCAATTCTTTGAGGAAGTGACAAAACACACTGATGAAGATGGAATAGTGGACTGGATTGTTATACAGTATATGGATTTTGGTGATGTGTTTGTATCAGGTTTCTCATAGACATAGGAATCATGGACTACAATGAATCTTGGCTGTGTGGATTCAGAGTTGTGTTGTCTGCAGAAGGCAGAAGAAAGTAGTAAGGGCAGATTCATAAATTCCTTGATGACACCAAGTTTGGTGGAGTAGTATAGAAGGTTGTTGCCAGTTACAGCAGGACATTGATCGGATATCAAGCTGGGATGAGAAGTGATGGATGGATTCAATCAGAAAAGTGTGAGGTGGTACAGTGTGGAATTGGAATATTATGTTCAGTTCAGAACATCACCTTATGTAAATGATGTGATTGCTGTAGGGAGGGTGGAGAGGAGATTTACCAGGATGCACCCTGGTTTGGAGAGAATGTGTTTTGTGGATAGATATAACAATCCAGGGTTTTTCTCTTTGCAGTGAAGAAGTATGAGTGATGAATTGATAAGCACATTCAAGATAATAAGGGGCAAGGTCAAGTGGATATACAGAGACATTGTCTCAGGGAAAAAAGGCTAATATGCGGGATCATCCATAGTCTCAGGTGATTGGTGGAGAGGTGCTGCTAGGTGTGATGGAAGGGGCATCAGAATTAGGGATATTTAATAGACTTTTCGATAGGCACATGGATGAAAGAAAATGGGGGCTGTGTGGAAGGGAATGGCAGATTGATCTTCGAAACATGGAGTGGAGACATTGGTAACGTTATCATGGGAACTGGGATATTTTCACTTCTGGAAGTTTCCAGTGCCTTTTCTAAGTTACTGTTAAAGGAACTGAGGTCCTGTTCAACACAAATTCACTTTCCCCTTCACACACAGGATGAAGCTCTCAGTCCGTGACAGATGGTAGCAATGTTGGAAACTTCTGATGACTCAGATTATCAGTGGGTCATTTTTTGATTCGAGATCACGAGAGGACATTGTAGTTTTCTCATAGGCTTCTGCTGTGTATAAAATAGTCCAGATAAACTGGAGGTATCTCCAGAAATGCAGGTGTGCACTTCATCGATTAAAGAAATTGCGATTTAAAAAAAAATCAAAATTGAATTTGTCAAATAGATAATATCTCTTTTTTCCAAAAATGCAATCAAAGGAACATTAAACAAACCTGGTGCTCTGGCTGAGTGATCTACTGACCTTCTGGTAAGTACTGGAAATTTGCAGCTGCCCCCAACTTGGAGCTGAACATTTCATTCAAATATTTACCAAGGAGTAAATGTGTAGGGAACACAGCAAGTTATGAGGCAAAGGAAACGGTAAATGGAGGGTGAAATAGGTAGGAACAGAACACTGATAGAGATTGTTCGTGGGCAAAGCTCATTCAGATGGAAGGCAATGTGGCAAAGTCTGAGGTCATCCACCTTTGATCAAAGAGGAATAATTCCGAGAGCAGCTGTGGGCAATTGACTAGATCGATCACTATCATAGCATTGTTGGTCTGCAGCGTATTATGACACTGATGGTCTGTGGCCACACGGCTTACACTTCCCTTCTCATTGCAACTTTCAAACACGTTCCGTTGTGGTGTCCATCCAATGTTCCTGTGATGCTCAACTCCAGAGAGCCCCTAGGGCAGATACCAACCCACTGTTTAACATCGCTGGACTTCCTTGTTGTTCTGTGGAGGTCTTCAAATCAATGCTCTTGTAGTCAGGAAGATGCATTTAGAAAGTCTCATTCAGTTTCTGTTCCTTTGTTTATACGCAGATTTATCATTACACAGACCTGGTGTAATACAGAACAATAATGCAATAGGAAGGTTAATTCATCTGCTTGTTTTCTGGTGCAGTTTAATCGATCCGATTCACCTTGGAGAAAAGGACTGTTTATTGACTACTGTAACTCTGAACTACAACGCCAGCTTTCATCTACATGTGTGGGCACTAAAGCGTTACGGATGGTGCTTTAACAAGTGAAATTTCTGCTCATGACTCCGTGCGAGACACTGAAATACCTTAACCCTCTTCCTTACCATTCTTGCCTGTGTGTTTATATAACCTAAGCAAAGCAATTTAAAATATTAATAACAAATTGGTTATAAAACAGTTGTTCCTCATTGTGTCCTTGAGAACTTGTGGCTACTTCTGGCTCCCATTATGACATTGCTGGAACGAATCCAATCAGTGTCTGTTGCACTTCACACAGCAGCACTGTCGTAACTTGTATCAGTGCCACACTGGTCACTCAGTGTAACGAACAGCATCTATTCCTTTCCTTGTTATCTGCAGTATCCATCACCCTCCACCAACACCTCTCAACTCACACTGAGATGCTGAGGCGTTTTTGTAGGTGCTGAGAGCAATTTAATGGAAGCTCTAATTGATGTTCAGCTCCGGGTTTGAGGAACTGAGTATTTCCAATACTTACCAGAAGGTCAGTTGATCACTTAGCCAGAAGAATCTTTTTGTGGTATGGTTTATTCCATGCACTTTTTGAAACAAGGGATAATATTATCTATTTGACGAATTCAATTTAGAGTCTTCTCTGAAGCTGCAGTTTCTTTAATCGATGAGCCGGGCAGTTGCATTTCTGGAGATATCTCTAGATTGTCTGGGCTACTGCATACACCGCAGTAGCATATGAGCAAATACTACAACTTCTTCACGTGATCTCGAATCGAAAAATGACCCGCTGACAATCTGAGTCATCACAAGGTTCCGACATTGCTACCGTCAGTCATGGTCTGAGAGCTTCATGCCGGTGTGTAAAGGAAAAAGTAGATCTGTGTTGAACAGGATTTCAGTTCTTGTAACAGTAATGTAGAAAAGGGACTGGAAACTTCCAGAAGTGAAAACATCCCAGTTCCCATGATAACGTTACCAATGTCTCCTCTCCATGTTTCTGTGAAACTTACAGTGGGGTCTTTACTCAGACAACATGCACAATGAACCCTATCACCCACCAGCCAACGAACACCACTCCCTAAACTCCAGGTACCTTCGATTAGAGTGGATCCATTCCCCAGTATCAAGTGCATTCCAGAAATCTCCAGTCCTGTCCTGATGCTGATCTCCATTGCCCCAAATGTCCATCCTTAATCTTCACATCCCTGTCAATACTCATTCAATCAAATTTCAAAAGAAATACTTACTGATTTTGTTTACCATGTTCTTGAAAACTTCAGGCAGCCTTTTATGTCTCTGCAGCATTTCATCTATTGGCCAATGAAACGAGAGACAATGTGAGGTGACCAACGTTAGTGTTCAGAGTTCTGTATTTGCTACACGGTCACTATGTGTCACTGATCACTGGGTTTGCACAGTAACAAAGCAAATTTAGAGCCACACTGACATCAGAAAATAGATACTCACACATTTCATTCTTCCTTTTGCAGAATCTTTAAATAAAACACCAGAGTATGCCCAAGAATACCAGTGTGTTCCACTCTTAACAAGGCCTCTTCCCCCAGCGCAGGGATCAGTTCAGGGGCATTTCGGGATGGAGAAGAAATGCTGACATTGCTCTCTGTGTCACCTGGCGTCAATAAACAAAACTGACGCACCTGAAGATTCCGTATTCTGCCCAGACCAAAGATCACAACTGGACCAGGAGGAGACTGCTCAGCCCCTCACCCATTCAGTGGGGTCCAGGCTGCCCGTGCATCTCACACCCCACAGATTGAACTAACAAGATGCAACTGAGGTCACTCTCAGGATCAAACTAATCCAGCTTCCTTCCTCACAACATTCAACATAGAACATAGGACAGTGTATGCTCTTTTGCCCACAATTTTGGGTAGCCATTTTATCCTACTCCAAGATCAATACTAACCCTTTCCTCCCACATAGCCATCCATTTATCTCCCATGCATGTGCTTATCTAACAGTCTCTTAAATGTCCTTAATTCTGATACCCCTCCCATCACACCTAGCAGAGCCTTTCCTCCGATCACCTGAGACTATGGATGGTCTCTCATATTAGCCTTTTAGCCAGGGGACAATGTCTCTATGTTGTAACGTATCCCGTAACTGGAGAACTTACCAGCAAAGAGAGGTCCGTTGAAGTCTGATGTCACTATTTTCAAATGTTTTTATTTATAAAGGGGCACAAAAGTAAGGTTAATACAAACATTCAGATAATGCACATCACCAATACGCAATCTAAAGCGCGGGTATAGTCATAATCATCATTAAGAAGTAATCTCGGCTGTTGTCTAGGGGAAAATATTTTTGTCCATTGGAAATATAAAAAACCATTCAGAAGTCTGCAGACTTTAGCCTTTCGAGGAATCGTTGGGTTTCACGTGTTTTAGAGGGATCGGTGAAAACGAAAAGAAAACTTGCCCGTGTCTTTAAGACTACTCTGTTAGAATCAGGGGAGCGTTGGTTTCCCTGTTGTTAGTTCGAAGTCCTTCTCGGTATTATCAGCCACCCGCTCCCCAGGCAAAGGAGTTAGGAGCGCACGTGGCGTTGAGTGGCTTTCAGCTCTCCCGGGAGCGTTGAGCGAGCAAGTTCTTCTGGTGCGTCGCCAGGGTACTGCCTCCTGCAGTCCGCTTTTATCTTTACTTGCAGAGTTGTAGCTGTCCATCAAAGTAGGGGGATGCAATCTCCACCCCCACATGGCCCAAGGGTGTTCATGTCCATGGTAGCTGTCACGTAGTAGGGACACACAGGTGCCTCAAAGAACAATGGTCAGAACCGTTGCATTGTCTCTGACTTCCGAGACCCGAATCAATAGTGATCTTGCGATTCTCTGGAAGGAGGGGGCTGCTCCCGCTCCTTCGACCCCTCAGAGCTGTGGTACCTTCATAACAGTATATCCACTTGATGTTGCCTCTTTTCATTCTAAACTTGTCCATCAATTCACTACTTATCCTTCTTCACTGTAAAGAGAAAAACCCGGATTGCCAAACCTATCCACAAAACACATGCTCTCCAAACCAGGGTGCATCCTGGTAAATCTTCTCTGCACCCTCCCTAATGCACTAACGTCACTTACATAAGGAGGGATCCTGACCTGAACATAGTATTCCATTCCAAAGTGATTGAATTCATCCATCACTTCTCAGCCCAGCTCAGTATCCGATCAATGTCCTGTTGTAATTGGCACAACTTTCATTACTACTCCACCAAACTTTGTATCGTCTAGGAATTGAGGAATCTACCCTTTCTACCTCCCTCTGCTTTCTGCAGAAACACAATTCTGAATACACATAACCAAATTTCACTGTAGTTCATGATTCCCGATTTTCTAAATGGAGTCTACAATGAGAAACCTGATACAAACACATCACTAAAATCCATATATAACAATCCAGCCCACTGTTCCATCTTCATCAATGTGTTTCATCACTTCCTCAAAGGATTCAGACAGGCCTCTGATATACCACATGCCCACACAAATTCATGTTGACCATCCCTAATCAGACCATGTTTCTCCAAATTCTCCAGCATGTCATCTTTCTGAACATTGACATATCAGCCTGTTCAACATCAAGTATGTGATGAATATATTTGATTACAAATATTCATTAAGAATCGCCTCTCTCTCTTTGGACTCTCAGCACACGTTTCTTCTATCCATGATGCTCTACATTCCTTCTCGTTACCCTCGTGTTTATTGTGCTGTCTGATTTTGTTTCCTAATTCTGAATATTTGTCCTGTTTCCTCCTGTATTTCTCTTTCATCCTCTTGATGGTCAACATACCTTTTCAACCATGATTCCTTCACCCTACAATTGTTTCATTGCGTTAATAGGACAAAGCTATCCAGAAGCCCATTCTGTCAATCACCCACACACTAGGAACAATTAACCTTTCAAGCTGAACATGCCTGAGACGTGGTAGGAAACTGGAGTGACTGGAGGGCTTCCAGGCCATCAGTGAAATGGTACAAACCCCACACAGAGACCACTGGAGGTCAGGATCATGAGGCTTCAGCTCCACTAGCTGTGCTAAGCCACATTTTCAGAGTGACCAGCCTCTTTCTGAAGAAATTGTCTCATTCCAGACTCTTACCCAGGTTTCCATTCGGTGGTTCGCGAACCTCGTACTGTGACCCAACCAGCTCCCGCAGTGCCTCTTCTGTAATAGACAGAGAGCGATGTGTTGTGTTCAGTTGAACTGATCACTGTGATTGTTTCTACATTCAATACAGACAGCTGGGAATCTTGGCTGTTTCCTCATTAGATTACCCTGAACCTGTTGCATGGACTGAAGCCATTTGGACAACAGTTGAGAGTTCGACACATCTCCCTCCCCTACCCCACCCTGCCTCATGACCCCCACAGAATATTGTTCTACTCCTTTGTCTCTCCAGCGTCAGGCTATAAATATCAATGTTACCCGTTGTTGTAGATGCTGCTCCCAGAGTAGAGCTCGGGAAGTGGTGGGAGGGGAACCTCACCCGTCACTGTCAGCACAGGGAGAGACAGCAGGGAATGTGAACTCTTACCCAGTTCTTGCTTCTCAAGCTCCCTCAGGGCAGAGTCGGACTCGTACTCCTCACGCGGGGCCTCCTCTGGAATAAATGCAACAAGCTGTAAGGTATCCTGACCACTCAGAATTGACTATTTCCTAAATGGCTGCTTGTCCCTCTGTTTAATGTTCCCCACTGAGCTGAATCCAGAATGGACAATGTGTGCGTGGTATAACAGAATGGTGAGTAATGAATAGATGGGAATGTGGTGAAAAGAGACAGTGTCTCTGCCAGGCTGGTGTGTTATTAGTGAACCAGCACTAACCTACGTGACAACATCAGTGAATATCTCCAGTTTCCTGTGAACCTGCATCTGTGACTCTGATGTCATTTCAGTATCCAGCACCTGTTGTCAGGCCTGCACAAGCTGGAACCACCTAGTCTCCACCCAGATAACAGGAGTCACCTAACACTCATTTCCAATTCATCTCCTGCAGCGTTTTCAAATCCAGCTCTCAGCCACAACACTGGTTCTTTCATACGGACCAGCCAGCCTCAACTATTTGTTCTTCATCATCTATAACCTTGTTTCCATGTCAGTGTTGAGTGTCAGTTCTCTCTTGTTTGGTGGCCCCTCATAGATGGTGTTTTTGCAGTTTATTATTAAATTCATCAATCCCCACAAAATAGTCTCTGCTGCTCTGCATTTGGGTCAAGTCTCCTCTGCAATTCCTGACACCCGGATACTTTCAGCAATGGACTGGGTCATCAGTTAAAGAATGCCTTCTTGTTAATTCTATTTTCCACAAATTGTGTGTCCACTTCCTCCACCCCACCCTCTGAACTGTTGCACTTGGATCACCCACAGTCCTTTGTCAAAGATATCTGTTCTGTTTTCTAGTTTCTAAAACTTGGGCAGTGCAGGAAGTTCAATGTTTTTCACAGGTTTGACAAAAGACAGAACCAATCTTTGAAGTCTGTGGTCTCTGCCACACTGTTGACCTGTAAACTCGTTCTCCGTCCATCCATCGGTAACCGGTCCAGTAACTTTATCCCTTCTGTTAATTCCACCAGAAATTGAACATTAATGAGGACAGACTCTTCTTTTTAAAAACACACTGAAAGCAACAAATCATTTGTCTGATTGCTACCTTGTGCTGTCTGGGTGTTATTTAGAATTTCAGATTGTTCAGTGACTCCATCCATTTCAATGATAAATGAAGTTGGGATTTGTTGTAAGGATGAGCTGCTGTTTCACCTGAATGTGTTCAGTATTGCTGAACACACTGAGGTTGGAGCAGAGGTGTCGTCCTCCTTTACTGCCCTGGAGAATGGCAGCATGGACACAGACTAACTTGGGAGATCAGCTACATTCTCTCATCACCTCTGCCTGCCACGCTGAATCCCTGACGATTCAGTACTGTTCTGGGGCTTGACTGAGACTAAACTGCACAGGAAGAGAGAATCAGTGTTGGAGTCACTCACCTGCCCCAGCAGAATGGAGGGCAACCACAGACAACACGACCAAAAGCCCGAGAAGGGAGACTGCCTTCATTATTGCAGCTGTGATGTCGAGTGGTGAGCTGCCGTTCCTCCCGTCCTTTAAATACCCTCCTCTCATCACATCTCAGAGCTGTTCCTCCCCACCTCAGATTCCAGGAATATCTTTATCATTTGTCACTCTGGTAACCACCAGGTTGGCTCTTCGGATTCCAGGTAATAATCAATCACGATAACGTCACACCTCAACTCTCTCCCCACATAATGTAAAAGCTTTTACTGTTTTTCCATTTTTACTGTCTATTCTTGTTATTCAGATGAAGAAAACAGCTCATCTGAGAGAGACTGGGAAATAAGAACAGACCAAGACTGCAGTTCTGCTGAGGGAAAATGGGGAAATTGGTGAATAAAATAATCCCAAGTTCACTGTGGAAGAAAATTTAAAGCATTATTATCGAGACCACAGTGTTAAGCCATTTCTGTCACGACAACAGTACTGTCTGTTCTTGGTAAACTGCCATCTAACTAACCATTCCTAGCTATAAGTAACTGTCTCGCATGCTTGCTTGTACTTTAAGAATGATGGGGTATCTTGTTTCTCTTTGGAATCATCGTTGGGGAATCTGCCCTAAGACACATAAGACACAATTTTACCAGCAAGAGCAAGGAAGGGGAAATGGAAAAGGGGGACAGACTCGGGGACAAAGAAGGGGCAAATCCCAGGATATATGCCGCGAAGAGTGGGAGGAAGGGAAACTGGGCCAGGGAGTATCAAAGTGCCCCCTGCAGAGAGTCCGCAAAACCGACTGAACAAAATGACAGCGGAATCACCTCCTTCACTAATGGCAACCCTTTTCCACAAGAATAGGGGGGCCGGGGGAGGTGGTGGTGCAAGGAGCAGTTATATCACTTACCCAAGACTCCGAAATGCAACCCATGGTAACCGTTAGAAAAGGAGACACTCTTTTCCGAGCCTTGGTGGACGCTGGCGCTACCCTGTCCTCTGTACCCCCTCCCTGGGATTACCCCTAAGCCAGAACAGGGTAGTAACCGTGGGAGTAGCCGGCATTCCCCTGTCAGAACCCCTAACAAAGAAAGACGCTTTGTGTCTGGGAGACAATGGTATAGAAGAAACTTTGATAGTATCCGAAACTACTCCCTTGCTCCTGTTGGGACGCCAGGCTGTGTGCAAACCAGGAGCTGCTATTTACTTCACCCCTCAGGGCTTGTACATGGAAGTACCCTCGCCTCAGACACATCAGTTAGCGTCCCTGCTCCTTACTCTCAAAGCTAAACTTGAACCAATATTATACTGCTGGTAACTGGGGGGCAACCCTCTACAGTTAAGATGTGCCGATTAAGGGAAGAACTTGAGAGGTTGACTCCATCGGCTCTTGCTGAAGCTTTGTGGAGCTTGCTGCAATTGGTTCAACACCACTCCCGTTTACACTGCACTGCCTCATCTGACCCTTGCCATGCGGCCTCCCCATCAGGTGAAACAGATAGGCCCCATAATTAAGCAGTATCAACTGGCCCCCGAGGCAGAAGAGGGCATAGCATGGTCATAGACTGTCTGCTCCAACAAGGAGTTCTCAAGCCTACTGTCAGCCCCTGTAACACACCAATACTGCCTATAGCCAAAGTTGGACATCCTAATGAGTGGCACTTTGTGCAAGATCTAAGAGCTGTAGACAATATTGTAATTCCCATAGCCCCAGTGGTACCTGACATTAATATGACTCTTTCATCTATTCCATCTGACGTTACTCTGTCTACAAGGGACCAAAGATGCATTGGTTGGGTGGAGCTGGAGTTCATAGGAGGGTTAATTCATGTTGTGGGTGGTAGCCACTCTAATACCTTTTTATCCTTATGCCATACTTACGCTAAGCAGGTAAAGCAGGGAGCCTGTTGGATATGCTCTGAAGTCCCGCAGCACAGTAAAACCATGATACCAATGTCTATGGTTCTCCTTACTCAAAATGAAACCAGGTCTATTATGTGGTACTCGAGTGGGAGGAATGGAACTAGGAAAGATGATAAATGTGCCAGGAGCCAGGATAGAGACCAGTGCTACCCGTGTTGTTTTGAGGGATGGTATCTCTGGCCACCCCCGAAGGATCCCTCAAAATTGAAACTTATAATTAAAGTAGATCCTTCTCCTGAACCCGTGGATACCACTTGTTATTGTAATCACAACTCTAGTGCCCCTTTTCAGCTGGGGAATAGTACCTGTACCTGGCAGGCAGACACTGTGAACTTTTCCAGTGGAGGACTCAGGCCTGTGAATGGGGCTTATTGTGTATGTGGAAATCGAGCCTACCCATGGTTACTGGGGGAGCAGCCAGATCCTGATGGGAAAGGTAAAATCATAATCCACCGAGAGGATAAGGGATGGTGCTGTTATTTAGCATACTTAGTGCCCCACTTAAGGGTTATGGATCATCCCAAGGAACTCCTCATTGGACTAGGACAAGAAGGGACATATCAGTGGTGGAATGGTTTGGGATGATAATGTTTCCTAAGTATGGGATGGGTCGAACTGCCACAGAAATAATTAAATTGGCCGCTGCATTAGAAGAATTAGCCAATAGCACTGCTGAAGCTCTTGAAGAAACTCAGTCTCAAGTGTACGGCATAACTACTGAAATGATTGCCATACGACAGACAGTTTTGCAAAATCAGATGGCCCTTGATTTTATATTAGCTGAAAAAGGTGGAACCTGTGCTATGATAGGGAAGGAATGTTGTATCTATATCCCTGATGCCTCAGAGAATGTAACTGACTTTGGCCAGCACATTACGGAGGTTTAAGGAGATGAGGAAGGTGGGAAACAGCTGAAAAGCAGTGCAGGATCTTGGGGGGAAGGAATATGAGGATAGTTTTCCAGATGGGGAAGCTGGATCACACATGGAACTATAATAGAGGCCATGATATGTGTTTCAGGGTGTTGTGCATGCGGGGCATTGAGGTTATTCTGTAGTCTGTTAATGAAGAAAGTTTTGACTGGCCCTGAAGTCCCTAGGGTACCCCAAATGGTAAGAGATAAATCTGGTGGGGTGAAGAGGTTTACCCAAAGAAAGAAGGACCCTTCCCCTTTGGATATGAACCCCCTTTGGAGGAAGAGGAGGAAATACCAAATGAGGAAGGGTGATCTAAAAGATCAACAAGAGAGGGAAAGTGGAAGAAAATTTAAAGTTTTATTACCTATTAGGGACCATTTCTGCCACGACAGCAGTACTTTCTGTTCTTGGTAAACTGCCAACTAACTAACCATACCTAGCTATAAGTAACTGACTCACAGGCTTGCTTGTACTTTAAGCAGGATGGGGTATCTTGTTTTTCTTTGCAATCTTTGTACCGTAATCTGCCCTAATGCTGCAGGCAGAGTAACTTCTAAGCTGATTGGTGCTTCGAGTTATCACCTAAAACATGCTGTGAAATTGCTCTATTCTATTTGTGTGATTAAGTGCTTCTTGTCACGTAGAGTTTGACTATACAATATGAGTGTAATCGTCTATTGGGCAGAGTCTCGAAACTCTGCTTTTTATGTGTCTGAGCTCTCCATGATATCATGCTACAATAAAGGCTTTCTGAAGCAAACTCTCTCCGTGTCTGACTAACATTTTTCCGCGACATTCACCAAAGCTTCAGACACACATAAGGTGAATTCATAGAAGTTTGTCTCACACTGAGACCACCTCTAGATCAGTTCCAGCACTTCTCCCTTTCCTGTCCCAGTGGTTCTCACTTTTCCCAGACTCATTCTCAGATTCCCACTTCACCACAGGTTCTCTCCATCCACCCTCGTGTCCACCTTTGGAATGCACTGAACACTCAGTCAATATGTGTTTGCTGCCCTGACCTTGATCCTGACATCACTGACAGCTCGTCATACTTAAGGGAAGCAGTTTCCCAGTTCTGAACGAACCTCTTCACCCCACATTTGGGGATTGGTCTGTGTTCCCACTGTGATGTATCCCCTCTTGCCCAGTCTGTGATCCATTGGGACCCACCTTCACCAGTCCTGCTTCCTCACCATCCCCTGACTACCCACATTCACACTGCACCAGGCCACAGAGAACATTGGGACTGGTGGGACCCAGGATCAATCTTCAAACCCCAGTGATCAGAACTCCATATACTGTAAATATTGAACAGTTTAGGCAGTATCTGAGGTGTGAGAGAGATGTAATAATTGGTTTCAACATCCTACCAGATCTTCAAAAACCAGATTCCTTTCAGCTCAAACAAAATCAGGAACTCCAACTACTTTTTCATCATCTCAGATAAAATGATTCCTGATCGATCCCAGTGCGTTTCTCTGGAGAGTCGCTTCTTCCACTTGAGGAAATCCTGTTTTCCCAACTCTCGTCCCATAAATTATCTTGTATTTTTGTACAACACCGGAAGACTATCGGACCCAAAGTGTAACTGCCGTCTCTCTCCGTAATCCAATTACGCCCATTTCACTGCAACGTAATCACTCTCTCTCAAAGTCCAGCAATTCACCCTAAATTAACTTTCTTACCACTTACACCAGGGCTGATTTACAGGAACCAATTAACATCCCAGCCTGCACTTCTCTGGGATGTGGGAGAAAACCAGATCACTAGGAGTAAACCACAGAGTCACTGGGAGATGGTACAAACCCACACAGACAGTATCAAAGTCAGGATCTAACCCGGCTCTCTGGAGTTGTGAGATTAAAGAACTAACATCAGTTACTGAGACCTTCACTGCTTTATGTTGTATTACATTCACTTGTATGACATTTTTGGTCTTCATCTCCCTGGAGGCTACATCCACACTGCCCCTACAGCCACTGACAGATTTCATTTCCAATACATTCCTCAGCTGGTAATTCGGACCTCTGATCAGAATGAATCCTCTCCCACCCCTCTCCGTCCACCCTATTGGCTTTGGTGACTGACCCGGAAGAGCCTGTCTCACCAACCCTGCTTCTCAATTTCCCTCCACCTTTCAAACCCTCTCATTTGTGAACATTTCCCATCCTCTCTCTGTTCACCCCTCCTACTCTGCCCCTTGGTGCCTCTGTGATTCTCTCTCTGATACCCTGCAACATGAGACATCACTGGTGCCATGTCAATGCCCACTGTTCACACTTCTGTTCTGATAGTTGCTATTGCATTAGTTTGAAGCTTTTCTGGTGACTTTTCATGCTTACTTTGTGATGTCTCATCTTGTCTATCAATCGTTCCTTACTGCAACTCAGTTTCTCCTGCCCTCTGCGTAGACTTGTCTTCATCTTCAATTGTATTGGAGTCTGTTTTCCTTTCAGTATTTAAAATAACCTGGTTTTCCAAAATCATCTGGTTGTCCAGTGCATTCCCAGTATATTCAGGTGTAGTCTGAGTGGTTCCTACATCTCTTAATCAACTCCTCCTGGGAGGTTTGCATAAGGTAAGTCATGCCTCATTCCCATTTCCTTATCTTCTACATCCTTGCAGTATTGAATGGATTCATCTAGTTCCTCTTTTATAATTTCCTCTTCGTGTCTTTCCACCAAAACCATCCTATTGTCTGACTTATCTTCAGCTTGTTTCTTTCCTTTTTTTCTTCTCCTTTGCTGACATCTTTTACCAGGTCTAGGATCTAGATCAGACTCTGGGTCAATATGTACTCCCTGTCCTAGAGGTAAAAGATGGTACTAAGATAGGTGGCGTTGTGGATAATGAAGTAGGTTTTCAAAGCTTGAAAGTTGGGCTGAAAGATTGCAGATGGAGTTTAATGCTGATAAGTGTGAGCTGCTACATTTTAGGAGGAATGATCAAATAGGACATATAGGACATACATATCAAAATAGGACATACATGATAAATGGTAGGGCATTGAGGAATGCAGTAGAACAGAGTGATCTAGGAATAATGGTGCATAGTTCCCTGAGGGTGGAATCTCATGTGGATAGGTTGGTGAAGAAAGCTTTTGGTATGCTGGCCTTTATAAATCAGAGCATTGAGTATAGGATTTGGGATGTAAGGCGTTGGTAAGGCCAATTTTGGACTATTGTGTACAGTTCTGGTCACCAAATTATAGGAAATATGTCAACAAGATAGAGAGGGTACAGAGAAGATTTACTAGAATGTTACCTGGGTTTCAGCACCAAAGTTACAGAGAAAGTTTGAACAAGTTAGGCCTTTATTCTTTGGAGCGTAGAAGGTTGAGGGGGGACTTGATAGAGGTATTTAAAATTATGAAGTGGACAGATAGAGTTGTCGTGGATAGGTTTTTTCCATTGAGAGTAGGGGAGATTCAAACAAGAGGACATGAGTTGAGAGTTAGGGGGCAAAAGTTTAGTGGTAACACGAGGGGGAATTTCTTTACTTGGAGAGTGGTAGCTGTGTGGAATGAGCTTCCGGTAGAAGTGGTAGAGGCAGGTTCGATATTGTCACTTAAAGTAAAATTGGATAAGTATATGGTCAGGAAAGGAATGGAGGGTTACGGGCTGAGTGCAGGTCGGTGGGACTAGGTGAGAGTAAGTGTTCGGCATGGACTAGAAGGGCTGAGATGTCCTGTTGCCATGCTGTAATTGTTATATGATTGCAATGGAGAATTTTTATTGGAACATTTTAATCTCCTGTTTTCAACCAAAAAATCTTGCAAGTTTGCCATCTGACTCTTCAGTTCATAATATATAGAAGCCCAGCAGCCGGCCAACTTATGCTTCACTTGCAGTACTAAATTTCTTATTGGAGCTGTATCTCCAGGCATCTGTCGAGAAAACTATATTTTTTATTGCATCTCTTCTTGTTTTCATGGTTTTGTTTTCGAGTTGCAACAGCTGCTACATATTTCAAAAGCTTTTTGCAGTTCTTTCATCATATCAGACACATACCTGAGCTAATTTTCTGTGAGCAACTCCTCAGTAGATGATGCAGAACAAAGATACACATAATTTGGCTTCACATCTGAACATTAAATAATATGGCGAGTAGCCAGTGTCTTAATTTGGAGTGTGGTTGTAGCAGTGTACCCAATGTCCAAAATACTAACTCCAATTGTTCCTTTTCTTGGCATTAAGAGTTCCTAGTGTGTCTAACAATGTCCTGTTAAATCTCTCCAGATGAGATTACCTTGAAGATGATATGATGCCCTCCATGATTTCTCAACTCCAAGCTTGGTCAGTAACTCATGTATGAGGCAGCTTTCAAATTCTCTTCCCTGATATCTGTGCTTTCTTCTCGAGAGGCCATAATGAATAAATCATTTCTCCAACAACACTATTTCAATTGTGGATGCTTTCTGAACCTGTGAGGGAAAGGCTGGAGTGGATCTGGTGTCATGATCAGTAATGACCAAGGCTCCAGCAGTGTTACGTGAATCAGGCGATATGGATGGAAATTTCATAGACACTAGATCAAGTAGTCCAGTGCTTTGTAGCTGACACAAAGGAGCAAATTGTTCAGGAGGTGAATTTCTCTGAATACAATGATTGACACTTACAGTAATAATCAAATTCAAGCTTCATTCATGGTGAATAGAAATTATCTCGGACTAATCTGTAAGTGCTTTTTAATCCCTGATTACCCAAATCATCATGGAATGACTGCAGCTTGATCTTTCTGTACTTCTCAGGCAAACATGGAAACATAGAAAATAGGTGCAGGAGTAGGCCATTTGGCCCTTTGAGCCTGCACTGCCATTCAGTATGATCATGGCTGATCATCCAACTCAGAACCCTGTACCTGCTTTCTCTCCATATCCCCGATCCCTTTAGCCACACGGGCCATATCTAACTTCCTCTTAAATATAGCTAATGAACCAGCCTCAACTGTTTCCTGTGGCAAAGAATTCCACAGATTCACCACTCTCTGTGTGAAGAAGTTCTTCCTCATTTTGGTCCTAAAAGGCTTCCCCTTTATCCTTAAAATGTGACCCCTCATTCTGGACTTCCCCAGCATCAGAAACAACCTGCAAAATGAACTAGGAATGTTGAGTTCTGCTTGGATGTCAAGAAATCCTGCATAAGACTTTGTTCCTCAACTCCATATTTCACCATTCCCCCAAAAGATAAGTTATAGTAGGATGTCTTGTCTTCACACTGTTTGAAATCTCTCCCTTTGAAATGGCTGACAGAATTGCACCTATACAGGTCACCTTTCTGGGTGACTGACTATTGAGCAAGGCTCAAGGCAGGTAACAGTTTTGTATTCAGCATAGTCAGAATGTAATATGTTTGAGGGATTGCATGGTAGAAGTGCCCAGAAGATCAACAGCTCTATCTTTGCTCCGATTGTCCAGCTGTTGAAATCTGGCAGACTGCTTTAACACCTGAGGGAGGAATGTCCTCACACTCTTGGTCAGTTACCGGGATCTCATCAGCGCTCCATAATAACACATCCACATCAACGTTCAGTAATTAAGGTTAAATCATAGACAGACAACACTGCCTACTAGCGATGACCTGCGGGATCCAGTTTTGCAGAGGTCAATACATAGGTCAGTGGGCTGTTGATAGTTGTTCCCTCAAACTTGCCACCATCTAGATGTTCATTGAGTTTGTCTACCATTGACCATTTCAATGCCAGAAAGTATAATTTGTGAACAGAGTAGTTTCAATTGCATTGTGATAAACTTTGGTTAATGAATGCAATAGGACTCAGGCCTTCACCATGGTTTTGATATAAAATGCCACCTAACTTCAGCTGTTCTCTACAATTGTCTCTTCTTTCAAAGCAGACGGTTGGAAATGTTCTTTGTTTTCTTGTTGGAGAAGCCAGAACCTGCAGCACAGACAGAAACCATTTGGACAATTGTTTGCTCGACACATCTCTCTTCCCAGCACCACCCAGCTTCACCTTCCTGCTCAAAACATTGTTCTAATCCTTTGTCTTGCCCCTTATAAACATCAATGTCACCCGCTGTTGAAGACGCTGCTCCCAGATTAGAGCCAAGGTCGTGATGGGGTGGGATCCTCACCCATCACTGTCAGCATGGAGAGATACAGGAGATTTGAATACTTCACCAGCTCTGGCATATTGAGTCCCATGAGAGCTGAGTTAGTCCTGTGATCCTCATCTAGTGCCTCTTTTGGAATAAAGACAACAGGATGTAATGTCTGATTGGCAGGTGGCAAATGGTGGAAGTGAAGGGAGCCTTTTCTGGTTGGATGCCGGTGTCTTGTAGTATTCCACAGGGGCCTGAGTTGGGACGGTTGCTTTTTCCATTACATGTCAATGATTTGAATGAAGAATCTGATGGCTATCTGGCAAATCTTGGGGTGATATGATGATTGTTGGAAGGGCAGGTAGTTTTGAGGAAGCAGAGAGGCTACAGCAGTACTTCGGAGAATGGGCAAAAGGGTGGCAGATGGAATACAGTGTCCATAATTGTATTGCCGTGCACTTTGGTAGGAGAAATAAAAACATAGACTATTTTCAAAATGGACAGAAATTCCTAAAACCTGGGGTGCAAAGGGACTTGGGAATCCTCATGCAGAATTCCTTAAAGGTTAGTTTACAGATTGAGTTGGTGGTGAGGAAGACAAATGCGATGTTAGCATTCATTTCGATAGGGCAGGAAAATAAAGTAAGGATGTCATGTTGAGGCTTCATAAAACACTGGTGAGGCCTTACTTGAGTATTGTGAACAGTTTTAGGCCCCTTATCTCAGAAAGGATGTGATGATATTGGAAAGGGTTCAGAGGAAGTTCATGAAAATGATTGAGGAAGTCAAAGGTGTATCATATGAGGAGCATTTGATGGTTCTGGGCCATTCACTCAGTGGAATTCAGAAGAATGAGTGTGATCTCATTGAAGTCTTGATGAACTATTGTGTTGATGTGGAGAGGATGTTTCCTATGTGGGAGAGTCAAAGACCAGAGGACACAACCTCGGAATAGAGTGACATCCATTCAGAATAGAGATGAGGAAGAATTTCTTGAGCCAGAGAGTGGTGAATCCGTGGAATTTGTTCCTAAAGGAGGATGGGGAGGCCAAGTCATTGGGTATATTTAAGACAGGGTTTGATCAATCTTGATTACTCAGGGCATGAATGGATACGGGGAGAAGGCAGGAGATTGGGGCTGAGAGGGAAATGGATCGGCCAAGACTAAATGCTGGAATAGACCATTTTGGCAAAATGGCTAAATTGTCTCCCATATCTTATGGTTGTATAGTCCATTCACATTAACTGCACCATTAGTGTTCATATATAGTCTTATAAAGACATTCTTTTTCACCCTACAGAAGCACTCCACAACACATTTTATCCATACAGATACACAATTGTGTTCTCATTGGTCCATTGACGTTCAACCCCTGATACACACAGTAATCAATACTGAATAAGTTCAATATAGATTGTATATCTCTCTGCTTTCCTAACAAATTTATATAAAATTAACTTGGTTTTATTTCCTCAATTCAGGTGAAGTGAACTCAGAATGAACAGTTTATTATGAACAGTAACTGATAAACTTTATGGAGACATTTTACTAATGGACAATTTGCATTCTGCTATCATCAAACACACAAATTTCCTGACACAGGATTAAAGTGAGTTGAGGCCCCTCACTGCAGTGAAAGATAACAACATCCCAGGAACAGAAAACTGTTCAATATTTAGAGTATATGCAGTTCCGACCACTGGGGTCTGAGGTTTTGTCCTGGGTCACACCAGTCCCAATGTTCTCTGTGGCCTGGTGCAGTGTGAATATGGGTAGTCGGGGGATGGTGAGGAAACAGAACTGGTGAAGGTGGGTCCCAATGGATCACAGACTTGGGCAAGAAGGGATACATCACAGTGGGAACACAGACCAATCCCCAAATGTGGGGTGAAGAAATAGGTTCAGAACTGAGAAACTGCATCCCCTAAGTATGACGAGCTGTCAATGATGTCAGGATCAAGGTCAGGGCAGCAAACACATATTGACTGAGTGTTCAGAGCATTCCAGAGGTGGGCACGAGGGTGGATGGAGAAAACCTGTGGTGAAGTGGGAACCTCAGAATGAGTCTGGGAAAAGTGAGAAACACTGGACAGGGAAGGGAGAAGTGCTGGAACTGATCTAGAGGAGGTCTCATGTGAGACAAACTACTATAATTTCACCTCGCGTGTGTCTGAAGCCTTAGTGAATGTTGCTGATGACCAGAAGCACTTAATCAAGTGTAGGCAGTATTGGTGTGTTACAGGGGCTGACTGTAGGCTTGAGAACCCCTTGTTGGAGTAGAGAGTCTATGACCGTGCTATGCCCTCTTCTGCCTCAGGGGCCAGTCGATACTGTCTGACAAGTGGTAATACAGCATTCTTTTTTTAGCTCAACACAGTCGTCTTTTGCAGTGAGTACTCAGCCTGCATGTATCTTGTGAAGGGCCCACAAGTCTGCATTTACTATTTCCAACACTAAAGGCCCGTAAGGCCTGGCGGCTCAGGCGGTTGCTGTCGTTGAAACTCGGTTAGGGGGTCCTCCAGCTAGCGGGAAATTCCCGGAAGATATACTCTTCCTTCTTCAGGCCCGAACCATTCGAAATTTCCTAAGTGATCAATAATGGGGGCAGATTGTAATTGTTAATCATGTGGCCTATCTCTTTCACCTGATGGGGGGCTGCATGACAAGGCTCAGATGAGGTATTTGACTCAGGTCCCATGCGGGATGGGGGTTGCTGCTCTGTGGTCAGGTGTACCGGGATACCCAGTCCTTCCTTCGCAAAGTAGAGATAAGATTCTGGGTGTATCTTAGTTTTCTGCCCTTCATGAGAGCACGCCTTCCCTCGGTATTCAGGGCCATCTTCCATTGTATACCAGGCAGTGCAGTGTAAACGGGAGTGGTGTTGAACCAATTGCAGCAAGCTCCACAAAGCTTCAGCAAGAGCCGATGGAGTCAGCCTCTCAAGTTCTTCCCTTAATCGGCACATCTTAACTGTAGAGGTTCACCCCCCAGTTACCAGCAGTATAATATTGGCCCGAGTTTAGCTTCGAGAGTAAGGAGCAGGGACGTTAACTGATGTGTCCGAGGCGAGGGTACTTCCATGTACAAGCCCTGAGGGGTGAAGTAAATAGAAGCTCCTGGTTTGCATAGAGCCTGGCGTCCCAACAGGAGCAAGGGAGTAGTTTCGGATACTATCAAAGTTTCTTCTATACCATTGTCTCCCAGACACAAAGCGTCTTTCTTTGTTAGGGGTTCTGACAGGGGAATGCCGGCTACTCCCACGGTTATTACCCTGTTCTGGCTTAGGGGTAATCCCAGGGAGGGGGTACAGAGGACAGGGTAGTGCCAGCGTCCACCAAGGCTCGGAAAAGAGTGTCTCCTTTTCTAACGGTTACCATGGGTTGCATTTTGGAATCTTGGGTAAGTGATATTACTGCTCCCTGCACCACCACCTCCCCCGGCCCCCCTATTCTTGTGGAAAAGTGTTGCCATTAGTGAAGGAAGTTACTCCTCTGTCAGTTTGTTCAGTCGGTTTTGCGGGCTCTCTGCAGGGGGCACTTTGATACTCCCTGGCCCAGTTTCCCTTCCTCCCACACTTTGCGGCATATATCCTGGGATTTGTCCCTTCTTTGTCCCCGAGTCTGTCCCCCTTTTCCATTTCCCCTTCCTTGCTCTTGCTGGTAAAATTGTGTCTTATGTGTCTTAGGGCCATCCCGCGGGCTGACAAAGAGTCCGTCCGGTCCATGTTTACCGGAGTCGTCACTATCTGAGCCCAAGGCATAGCCTGCCAAATTAGGTTTCTCATCCTAAAGGTCTGTGCCTATTGGGGCAGCATGCAATTGCGCATTGTCTGAATGGCCAATGGCCTATTTCCTTCCAACTGGGCCCCTGCATATTCCTCCCATGTATTTATAAACTGAGCTATAAAATCAGGGGCTCCTTCATCCTTCCTCTGTAGGCATCCAGTCACCTCTCCTAAGTCCCCCTGTTGTTGTGCTGCCCTCAAAATGGCCTCTTTCCCTCTATGGGCAGCCATAGAGATGGCCCAGGGATCTGTTACCTTGTTGAAGTTGAGAATCATCTGTGTGCCAGTCCCCCTTCTCCCCGGGCGGAACCTGCATTGTGTCCTTCAGTGCAGCCCAGGAACTTCCATAGGCACATTTCAGCAGGGTTCGCAAGTAACCCGGCAGAGGTTTTATATTTTACATCTTCCTTCCAACCAATTGAGGAATGCTGCTGGTCTTTCTATAGGATCAGGGGTTTCAGCCACCATAGCTCGTGCTTCTGCAGGAGCCCACAGTTTAAATATTGCCTTCTCTCCTATCATTATATTCAGAGCCTGAACTGTCGAAGAGGTGGTGCAGTAAGCGGCTGCTCATTGAGCCATACTTCTGGTTGGTCATCTCTTCCCTCAAATCTGCCTCCCTGCCTTCTCTGCCCCTGAACACATGTTGGGGTTCATCTGCTCTTCCGTCAGGAGCTGAAGGCGCTGCTTGTCCCTGAGTGCGCTTATTTTGCTGAACCAGGCAGCTACCATCTCCATTACCTCATCCATCATTCCATCTGGACCATAATCTCTGCTACCTTGAGATACCCTTTGGGGTATCTGGGGGTATAATGGTACGGGAGCCGATGTCGTGGGGTAGGGTGGCGGAGCGGTTGGTGGTGCCGAGCCTTGCTTCTCATCGGGGCCTAGTGTGGCAGGAGGAACCTCCTCCTTTTCTTGCTTTCTCATTTGTTTAGGGGGTTGGTGTCTCTTTGCCACCTCTGACCATTTCTCAGAACATCCCATCAGATATTCAAATTCCCATTCCCATTCTCTACCTCATCCCACCAAGTCTGTATCAAAGGGATTCTAAATCTTCCTCGGTGTGGCCAGTCTCCCTGTGACCAGCCGTACTGATCGCTACTAAAAGTTACGGCGGATCAGTTGGCAACTGTTCCCTAAATACCATGTCTGCTGGGGACACCAGAGGCACCAGAGGATCTCCTAACTTTTGCTGAGACTTCTTCACAGTTATCATCCATTTCTCCATTTTCTTACTTACTTTCAAGGCCCTTTGTGATGTTGCTCGTCAGGGTAGGGTCACAGGAGCAGCAGAAGCCGCACAACTGCAGACACTTCCCATTGTCTGAAAAAGAACGCAGTTACAGCATGAACTCAATTACTTCCCCCAAAAGCTTATTTACAGCACTCACTGTTGTTTAGAATTTCCTCAGCAGTCCCTCCATTCCTTTATCTTCTTCATGGTAGCTAACCTTTTAAATTCTAGTTTCTCTTCCAGCTGGGATATCTGAAATGGCCATCCACCTTTCAGCTAGGACACCTCCCTTTCCTAACTTGAAAAGTCTCTTTTTCTGCTCGGGTGCTTTTCAGGAATCCTGCAATCTATTGTCAGTTCAAAAGCTTCCCCTCCCACTTGAGAGGTGTTAGGACACTAAGTGGATCCCATCCTTGTCGCTAATCTGTTGTGGAAAAATACTACTCAGACCCAGAGGGAGGTTGCTTCAGAAAGCCTTTATTGTAGCATGACATCATGGAGGTCTCAGACACCTAATAAGTGAAGTTCTGAGACTCTGCCCAACAAAAGATTACACTCATATTTTATAGTCAAAATCTACATGACAAGTTGCAATTAATCACACAAATTGAAACATTGAAGCATAGAAAACCTACAGCACAATACAGGCCCTTTGGCCCACAAAGCTGTGCTGAACATGTCCCTACCTTAGAAATTACTAGACTTACCTATAGGCCTCTGTTTTTCTAAGCTCCATGTATCTATCTAAAAGTCTATTAAAAGACCCTATTGTATCTGCCTGCACTTCCGTAGCTGGCAGCCCATTCCACGCACTCACCACTCTCTGAATAAAAAACATACCTGTGACATCTTCTCTGTTCCTTCTCCACAGCAAGTTAAACCTGTGCCCTCTCGCGGCAACCATTTCAGCCCAGGAAAAAAAGCCTCTGATTATCCACATGATCAATGCCTCTCATCATCTTGTACACCTCTATCAGGTCACCTCTCATCCTTCATCGTACCATGGAGAAAAGACTGAGTTCTCTGAACCTATTCTCATGAGGCCTGCTCCCTAATCCAGGCAACATCCTTGTAAATCTCCTCTGCACCCTTTCTATGGTTTCCACATCCTTCCTGCAGTGAATAGAGAAATTTCACAGCATGTTCTAGGTGATAACCTGAAGCACCAATCAGCATACAAGTTACTCTGCCTGCAGTGTTAGGGCAGATTACCCAACAATGATTCCAAAGAAAAAGAAGATACCCCATCCTTCTTAAAGTTCAATCAAGGAAACGAGTCAGTTACTTATAACTAGGTATGGTTAGTTAGATGGCAGTTTACCAAGAACAGACAGTACTGCTGTCGTGGCAGAAATGGATTAACAATGTGGTTTCGGTAATAATGTAATAATGCTTTAAATTTTCTTTCACAGTGAACTTGGGTTTATTTTATTCACCAATTTCCCCCTCTTCCCTCAGCAGCACTACACTCTTAGTCCCTCAGCAGCACTCTTCCTGCCACATCTCGGGCATGTTCAGCTTTAAAGGTTAATTGTTCCTAGTGTGTGGGTGATTGACAGAATGGGCATCTGGATAGCTTTGTCCCATTAACGCAATGAAACAATAGTAGGATGAAGGAACCATGATTAACATGATATGTTGAACATCAAGAGGATGAAAGAGAAATACAGGAAGAAACAGGACAAATATACAGAATTAGGAAGCAAAATCAGACATAGCACAATAAACAGGAGGGTAATGAGAGGGAATGCAGAGCCTCATGGATAGAAGAAATGTGTGCTGAGAGTCCAAAGAGAGAGAGGCGATTCTTAATGAATATTTGTAATCAAGTATATTCATCACATACTTGATGAATGTGAGGACAGTGACGAATAGGCTGATATGCCAGAATATGTCAATGTTAAGAAAGATGACGTGCTGGAGAATTTGGAGAAACGTAGTCTGATTAGGGATGGTCAACATGAGTTCGTGTGGGCATGTTGTATATCAGAGGCCTGAATGAATCCTTTGAGGAAGTGATGAAACACATTGATGAAGATGGAACAGTGGGCTGGATTGTCGTATATGGATTTTAGTGATGTGTTTGTATCAGGTTTCTCATTGTAGACTCAATTAGAAAATCAGGAATCATGGACTACAGTGAAACTTGGCTGTGTGAATTCAGAATTGTGTTTCTCCAGAAAGCAGAGGGAGGTAGAAAGAGGAGATTCCTCAATTCCTAGATAATACAAAGTTTGGTGGAGTAGTACAGAATGTTGTGCCAGCTACAACAGGACATTGATAAGATACTGAGCTGGACTGCGAAATGATGGATGAATTTAATCACTTTGGAATGGAAAATTATATTCAGTTCAGGATGCCTCCTTATATAAATGATGTGAGTGTTCAGGGAGAGTGCAGAGGGGATTTACCGGGATGCACCCTGGTTTGGAGAGCATGTATATTGTGGTTAGGTTCAGCAATCTAGGGTTTTTCTCTTTGGAGTGAAGAAGGATGAGTGGTGAATTGATAGACCAGTTTAGGAAAGGCTCTGTTAAGTGTAATGGGAGGGGTATCATAATTAAGGATGTTTAAGAGACTCTTAGACAAGCACATGCATGGAAGAAGAATGGGCTACGTGGAAGGGAAGGGTTAGGTTGATCTTGGAATAGGAAAAAATGGCCACCCAACATCATGGGCCAAAGAGCATACACTGTTCTATGTTCTATGTTGAATGTTGGGAGGAAGGACACTGGATTAGTTTGATCCTGAGAGTGACGCCAGTTGCATCTTGTTAGTTCAGTCTGTGGGGTGTGAGATGCACGGGCTGCCTGGACCCCACTGAATGGGTGAGGGGCTGAGCAGTCTCCTCCTGGTCCAGTTGTGAACTTTGTTCTGGGCAGAATACGGAATCTTCAGGTGCATCAGTTTTGTTTATTGATGTCAGGTGACACAGAGAGCAATGTCAGCATTTCTTCTCCATCCTGAAATGCCCCTGAACTGATCCCTGCATTGGGGGAAGAGTCCTTGTTAAGAGTGGAACACACTGGTGTTCTTGGGCATACTCTGGTGTTTTATTTAAAAATTCTGTTAAAGGAAGAATGAAATGTGGGAGTATCTATTTTCTGATGACTGTGTGGCTCTGAATTTGCTTTGTTACTATGCAAACCCCAGTGATCAGTGACACATAGTGACAGTGTAGCAAGTACAGAACTCTGAACACTAACGTGGGTCACCTCACATTGTTTCTCGTTTCATTGGCTAACAGATGAATTGCAGGAAGACATAGAAAGTGGACAAATATTTTCAAGAAAATCGTAATCAAAGTCTGTAAGTATTTCCTTTGAAATTTGATTGAATGAGTATTGACAGGGATGTGAAGATTAAGGATGGACATTTGGGGCAATGGAGATCAGCATCAGGACAGGACTGGAGATTTCTGGAATGCACTTGATACTGGGGAATGGATCCACTCTAATCGAAGGTACCTGGAGTTAAGGGAGTGGTGTTCGTTGGCTGGTGGGTGATAGGGTTCATTGTGCATGTTGTCTGAGTAATGAGCCCACTGCAAGTTTCACAGAAACATGGAGAGGAGACATTGGGAACGTTATCATGGGAACTGGGATGTTTTCACTTCTGGAAGTTTCCAGTGCCTTTTCTATGTTACTGTTACAGGAACTGAACTCCTGTTCAACACAAATCTTTCTCCTTTACACACGGGCATGAAGTCCTCAGTCCGTGACTGACGGTAGCAATGTCGGAACCTTATGATGACTCAGATTATCAGCGGGTCATTTTTCGATTCGAGACCACGCGAGAAAGTTGTAGTATTTGCTTATATGCTACCGCTTAGTATAAGGTAGTCCAGACAAACTGGAGGTATCTCAAGAAATGCGGGTGTCCACCTCATCGATTAAAGAAACTGCAACTTCGAAAAAATCTCTAATCTGAATTTGTCAGATAGATAATATTATCTCTTATTTCAGAAACTGCAATCAAAGAAAAATTAAACAAACCTGGTGTTCCGACTGAGTGACCTACTGAGCCTCTTGTAAGTAGTGGACATCTGCAGCTCCCCCAGCCCAGCATTGTTGGTCTGCAGCGTATTATTCCACCGATTGGTCTGTGGCAACATGGCTTACACTTCACTTCTCATTGCAACTTTCAAACACTTTCCGTTGTGGTGTAATACAGAGCGGTCGGACTCATTACACAGACTTGGTGTAATACAGGACTCTGGGACTCGTTACGCAGACCTGGTGTAATACAGAACTGTGGGACTCGTTACAGAGACCTGATGTAATACAGGACTGTGGGACTCGTTACACAGAGCTGGTGTAATACAGAACAAAATTGCAATAGGAGGATTAACTCATCTGTTTTGTCTCTGTCGCAGTTTAATTGACCCCATTCACTTTGGAGAGAAGGACTGTTTAATGGATTCTGAAACTCTGAGCTGCAACAGCAGCTGTTAATCTACGTGTGATGTCAATAGGAACTCGTCAGTGATGCTTTAACAAGTGAAATTTCTGCTGCTCAGTTCGAAATCTCTGCTCATGGCTCAGTGCGAGTCCGAGACTCCTTATCACCTCAGCTTTCTTCCTTACCTGTGTGCTTATATAATCGAAGTAAAGCAAGTTTAAAAATAATTTAAAAATAAGTGCATTAAAGAACCGTTCCCCATTTTTTCCCTGAGAATTCTTTGCTACTTTTGGCTCCTGTTATTGACGTTGCCAGCTGCACCGGGGTAACTTGTGTCCATTCCGCCCTGCTGCAGCTTTGGTCTCTCACTGTAATGAGCACCGTCAAAGTGCTGGAGGAACTCACAGGCCAGGCAGCATCTCTGGAAAAGAGTACTGTTGACATTCGAAGGGTCCTTCCAAATGGTCCCTGCCTGTAACGTCGACTGTACTCTTTTCCGTAGATACTGCCTGGTCTCTGTATTCGGCTAACAGCTTGTGAGTGTTGCGTGGATTTCAGAATCAGAATCAAGTTTATTATCATCGGCATGTGTCGGGGAATTTGTTAACTTAGTAGCGGCAGTTCAAAGCAGTACATACTATAGAAGAAGAAATTAATCAATCAATTACAGTATGCATATACTGAATAGATTACAAATCGTATAAACACAGAAATAATATATTTTAAAAGAGTGAGGTGGTGTTCACGGGTTCAATGTCCATTTAGGAATCGAATGGCAGAGGGGAAGAAGCTGTTCCTGAATCGCTGAGTGTGTGACTTCAGGCTTCTGTACCCCTACCTGACCATAACAGTTAGAAAAGTGCATGCCTAAGTCCTCGATAATGGATGCTGCCTTTCTGAGACATGGCTCTCTGAAGATGTCCTGGATACTTTGTGGGCGAGTGCCCAAGATGGAAAAGATTAAATTTATGACCCTCTGCAGCTTCTTTCAGTCCTGTGCAGTTGCCCCCACCCCACAACCCCCCCAGACCCAACAATGATACAGTCTGTAAGAATGCTCTCTGCGGTACATCCATAGAAGTTTTTGTTTATTTTTGTTCACATAACAAATCTCTTTGACTTCTAATGAAGTATAGTTGATGTCTTGCCTTCTTTATAGCTGCATCAATATGTTGGGACCCCAGATTTGGTCCTCTGAGATCTTGACACACAGGAACTTGAAACTGCTCACTCTCTCCACTTCTGGTCCCTCTATGAGGATTGGTATGTGTTCCTTCATCTTGCCCTTCCTGAAGTCCACAATCAGCTCTTTTGTCTTAATGATGCTGAGTGCAAGGTTGTTGCTGTGACACCACTCCACCAGTTGGCATATACACCCTCTCGTCTCCATCCAAGGTTCTACCAAAAATGGTTGCATGATCAGCAAATATTCAACGGTATTTGAGCTATGCCTAAGCACACAGTCATGTTTATATAAAGAGTAGAGCAATGGGTTAAGTACACATCCCTGAGTTGCACAAGTATTGATCGGCAGAGAGGAGGATATCTTAATGCCAATCTGCACAGATTTTGATCTTCCAGTCAGGAAGTTGAGGATCCAATTGCAGATGGAAGTACAGAGTTCCAGGTTCTGTAACTTCTGGGAATGATGGTGTTCAATGCTAATCTATAGTCAATGAATAGTATCCTGACATAGGTGTTTGTATTATCCAGATGGTCTCAGTCCACGTGAAGAGCCATCGAGATTGCGTTTGCCATTGACAATTTTGGTGATAGGCATATTGCAGTGGGACCCGGTCCTCGCTGAGGCAGGAGTTCAGTCTATTCACGACCAAACTCTCAAAACATTCATCACTGTAGATGTGAGTGCTACTGGCCAATAATTATTAAAGCAGCTCACATTATTCTTCTTTGGCACTGGTATAATTGTTTCCTTTTTGAAGCATATGGGAACTCTGCCCATCGCAGTGAGAGGTTGAAAGTGTCCTTGAATACTCCCGCCAACTGGTTGGCTCAAGTTTACAGAGCCTCACCAGTTACTCCATTGTACATTCTGCATTGTGAGGATTCACTCGAGACTGTCTTTAAATAGTCTAACATCGGCCTGCAAGACAGAGATCACAGGGTCACTGGGTACAGTAGGGCTATATGCTGCCTTTCAAAGCGGGCATAGAAGGTGTTCAGTTCATGTGTTAGTGAAGCATTGCTACCATTCATGTTATTGGGTTTCGCTTTGTAGGAAGTAATGTCTTGCAAACCCCGCCAGAGTTGACGTACATCTGATGTCCCTTCCAACCTGGTTCAAAATCATCTCGTCACCCTTGAAATAACCCCCTGCAGGTCATACCTGGTTTTCTGCTACAGACCTGTGTTGCCAGCCTTGAATGCCACAGGTCCAGCTTTCAGCAGATAATGTAGCTCCTGGTTCATCCACCGCTTTTGCTTTGGGAATGTTTGGCAAGACTTTACAGGCACACACTCGTCCACACAGGTTTTAATGAAGTTGGTAACAACTGCAGCATAATCAACGAGTTTCGTAGATGACCCTGAATAACTGTCCAATCCACCGATTCAAAACAGTTGCTTCCCTTGTCCTCACTACTGGTGCTGCAGACATCAGTCTCTGTCAATACTCAGGGAGTAGGAGGACAGCCAGGTGATCAGACTTCCCAAAGTGAGGGCATGGAATAGCACAGGTGGCTTTCTTGATGGTGGTGTAACAATAGTCCAGTGTGTTGTTTCCTCTGGTATTGCAAGTGATCTGGTTAATGGTAATTGCTGAGTGACTGTTTTCAAGACTGACATTAGGGTGTGCTGTTTCGTACATCTTGACCCAATGCTCAGACTGTCAAAAGCCTGATTGACATTAGCCTGAGATGGAATGTATACCGCTACCAAAATGACCCTGATACTTGTTCTTTATGGTTATATGATTTAAAACCCGATAGTTGATGAAGGTGCGCTGCGAGCCGTCCTTCTTCCCCAAAGAAGAAACCTGTGCCAGTAGGGGAGGATGAAGGCAGGATAATGCCCGCCACAAGGGATTCATTTAAGTACGCCTCCATTGCCTCCTTTTCTGGCCGGGACAAGTTATACAGCCGACTGGTGGGTAGAGGGGATCTGGGAGGAAGGTTGATTGCACAATCATAAGGGCTGTGTGACGGCAGGGAAAGGGCCCGTTGTTGGCTGAATACTTCTCCCAGATCATGGTACTCTGCTGGAACCTTGGATAGGTCGGTCACGGTCACTTTCACAGGGGAAACGGCCGATTGTAGACAAGTGGAGTGACAGAACAGGCTCCAGCTGGCTATCTTCCCAGTAGACCAGTCGATGTGAGGATTATGGTGGACCTTGAAGGGATAAAATTAAGTTAAATTGTACCTGCTCCCAATGATTTCCAGAGAGAGTCAGAGACAGGGGTGGTGTGCAGTGTGTGACCAGGGCCAGAAGTCTGCCTTCCAGTGCCTGGGCCTCCAGAGGGGTACTCAACGGATCCCGAGGAATTCTGGCTTGGGAAGCGATGTCTTCATCCAGAGGATTGCCCTCTGCACTGGAGTCCACTAGAGCAGACAGAGGCAGGGATTGTTTATTGTAGCATAAAGTTGCTAGAATCAGCATCCGGGTTCTGGGAACGGAAAGCAATGTAGTCTGGCTCACCAGGATCCCCCTTTCTACTGGTGAGCCTTCCTTCTTTAGCCGAAGGGGACAGGTAGCACAAAAATGGCCAAACTGACCAAAATAGAGATAATCCCCTGTTCTTAAACTCCGGAGTCGCTCTGTGGGAGAAAGATGGTTCCATCCCAGCTGCACTGGTTCCTCCCCAGGGTGGTGGAAACGATCTGATTGGGAGCTATTCTAGGAGAATGCGGAATAGGGAGGCGAGAGCTGGGAGACAGTGGTAAAGTGTGCCGTGGAGTCAGCAAAGGTGTAGGACGACCAGTCCCCTCTTTCTGACATACTCAGAGTCGGTTGTCCAGCCTGGTGGCTAGGGAAATCATCAAATCCAGGCTGCTAGTGGCATCCCTGGCCGCCAAATTGTCCTTTACCATGTCACAGAGGCCTTGTCGAAATACCTCCTGGAGTGCATCATCATTCCACCCCAGATCGGCCTTCCAAAACTCCACAGAGTATTCAGCAACACTGCGTGAGCCCTGATGGACGGTCAGTAGACGCTTAGCGGTATCTGTACCGCAGACAGGATGGTCAAAATCTTCCTCATTTCTGAGATGAAGGTAGGGAGTGAAGAGCAGGTCTCTGGTTGATTATCCCAAATCGCCGTGGCACACATGAAGGCACTTCCTCGCAACAACCCCATAATGGTATCTAACTTTAATCTGTCCGTGTTGTATGTGGATGACTGCTGCTCGAACACCAAGGAGCATTGCAGCAGAAACCCCGGCACTTCCCCAGATCCCCAGTGTAGGGTTCTGGTTCAGGGACGTGCGGCTCTCTTAGCGGTCATGTTGTCGACACTTAGGGTGTTGCCACTATAGGCTGTCCGGGCTGGTCAGAGAGTTTTCCCGAAGTGAACGGGGTAAGACGAGCGGATACTCGGTCGAACTGTTCACTGACCTTTTTTACGTTCACTGACAGGGAACGGAGGTTCTCCATGACATCCCGGAGTAGCTGATCGTGCAGGCCCGGTAGGGAGCCCTGGCTGGCGAGGGCTTGTTGCGGGGGATTCGTGTCCACTGGGTTCATTGGGGCCAACTTGTTCTGTTGCAAGCAGCGAAGGAAGCGAACCCAAGTGTAGGACACAGGCACGGAGATTGAGTTGGGATGCTGGCACAGACGTGAACGTTGCACAGTAAAGTGGGGGAATCTTGATGCGGAGCTCTGATATGGAGTCTTAACACGGAGATGGGGTTTTCATGGAATATCTTGAAACTGGAGCTGAACTTAGAACTAATGTTTCTAAGCGGTCGAGAAACAAAGTTATCACATGGGAACAGACCAATGAACTGGCAATCAGTGCATGTGAAGCCAGGGTTCTTATACTGTAGTTCTTGATGGAGACCAGGTGTGCTGTCATCAAGCAAATGAGCAGGGAATGGGAAATTAACGATTGGAATCAAGGCGTAATCAAAGGAAATTAGAGGCAAGATAGGGGATTAACAATGGGGACCATGACAGATGGGTTTAAATTACACCATCAGGATAGATCTACTGAGTCTCTCAAAACCAGAGGTGAAGTAGTATGCCTCATGATCAATTCTTCTTGGTGCACAAATATACTAATTCTCCTCAGCAGACCTGGAATATCTCACAGTTTGGTGCCATCCATTTTACCTACCACTGGATATTGTAGAAAATAGGGATAAATAGATGGTGCCTATTAACAAGAGACAAGCAGCCGATGCAGGAAATCAATGATCTCAGAGATAGGATACTGAATCAGAGGGACATTAGGACCATGGATGCGCTGTGTGTCTCAGAATCCTGGTTAACCCCTTCCATACAGGATGCAGCAATTCTGATCAACGGGTTTACGGTGCACCGTCAGGATAGATCTAGAGGGTCTCTCAAAAGCAGAGGTGGAGAATTATGCCTCAGGTTCAACTCCTCTTGGTGCACAAATATATCAGTGCTGTCCCAATTCTGCTCAAAAGACCTGGAATATCTAGCAGTTAAGTGCCATCCATTTTACCTACCACAGAATCATTTTGATAGCAGTATACATTCCACCTCAGGCCAATGTCAATCAGGCTTTAGATGGTCTGAGCATTGGGATCAAGGTGCATGGAACAGCACACTGTAACGCCTTCACCATCGTTTTGTGGGATTTTAACCAGGCCAGTCTGAAAAAAATCACTAAGTAGTTACTATTTGGCAGATCACTTACAATACCAGAGGAAACAACACATTGGACCATTGTTACAGCACCATCAAGAACGCCTACCATGCTATTCCATGCCCTCAGTTCAGGAAGTCTGATCACCTGCCTTTGCGTCTAGTCCCTGAGTATAGGCAGAGACTGAAGACTGCAGTACCAGCAGTGAGGAGCAAGAAGGTATGGACAAGGGATGCACAGGAACAATTACAGGACCACTTTCAATCGGTGGACTGGACTATATTCAGGGTTTCATCTACGAATCTCAATGAGCATGCAGCAGTTGTTACCAACTTCATTAAAACCTGTGTGGATGAGTGTGTGCCTCACAATACTTGCCATACATTCCCAAACCAAAAGCAGTGGATTAATCAGAAGGTACGTTATCTGCTACATCTGTGGCATTCAGGGCTGGTGACCCAGGTCTGTACCAGAAAACCAGGTATGACTTGCAGAGGAGTATTTCAAGAACGAACAGACAATTTTGAACCAGGTTAGAGGGGACATCGGATATATGACAACTCTGGCTGGGTTTGCAAGACATTACTTCCTACAAAGCAAACCCCAATAACATGAATGGCAGAGATGCTTCACAACTAGATGAACTCAATGCCTTCTATGATGGCTTTGAAAGGGAGAATATAACTACAGCTGTGAAGTTCCCTGCTGCCCCAGATGACCCTGTGATCTCTGTCTTGGAGGCCGATGTTAGGCTGTCTTCAAAGAGAGTGAAACCTCGCATGGCGGAAGGTACAGCCAGAGTACTGGGTAAGGTTCTGAAAACCTGTGCTAACCAACTGGTGGGAGTATTCAAGGATGTTTTCAACCTTTCACTGCTATGGGTGGAAGTTCCATTTCCTTTAAAAAGGGAAAAATTATAGCAGTGCATGAGAAGAATAATACAAACTGCTTTAATGACTTATGCCCAGTAACACCCATATCTACAGTGATGAAATGCTTTGAGAGGTTGGTTATAACTAGACTGACCTCCTGCCTCAGCAAGGACCTGGACCACTGCAACTTGCCTATCACCAAAATAGCTCAATGGCAGACGCAATCTCAATGGCTCTCCACATGGCCTGACACCATCTGGACAATACAAACACTATGTCAGGATGCTGTTCATCAACTATAGCTCAGCATTGAACACCATCATTCCCAGAAGTTACAGAACCTTGGCCTCTGCAGCTCCCTCTGCAATTGCATCCTTGACTTCCCAATCAGAAGACCACAATCTGTGCAGATTGGTGATAATATCTGCTCCTCTCTGACGATCAACACTGTTGCGCATCAGTGCACCCAGTGCACCACTGGGTGTGTGCTTAGCCCACTGCTCTATTCTGTGTATACCCATGACTGTGTGTCTAGGCATAGCTCAAATACCATCTATAAATTTGCTGATCATACAACCATTGTTGGTAGAATCTTAGATGGAGACGAGAGGGTGTATGCACCAACTAGTGGAGTTGTGTCACAGCACCAACCTTGCACTCATCATCATTAAGACAAAAGAGCTGATTGTGAACTTCAGGAAGGGCAAGATGAAGGAAAACATACCAATCCCCAAAGAGGGATCAGAAGTAGAGAGAGTGAGCGGTTTCAAATTCCTGGGTGTCAAGATCTCTGAGGACCTAACCTAGTCCCAACATATTGATGCAGCTATAAAGAAGGCAAGACATTAACTGTACTTCATTACAAGTGTGAAGAGATTTGGTATGGAAACAAAAGCAATCAAAAACTTCGATTGATGCACCGCAGAGATCATTCTTACAGACTGCATCACTGTCTGGTCTGGGGGAGGGACGCTAGTGAACAGGACTGAAAGAACCTGCAAAGGGTCAGAAATTTAGTCAGCTCCATCTTAGATACTAGCTGACAAAGTACCCAGGACAACTTCAAGGAACATTGTTTCAGAAAGGCAGTGTCCATTATTGAGGACCTCCAGCAGATGCCAGGGCCCAGGGCATGCCCTTTTCTCACTGGTAGGGGTACAGAAGCCTGGAGACACACACTCAGTATTTCAGGAACATCTTCTTCCCCTCTGCCATCCGATTCCTGAATGGATATTGAACTCATGAACACTACCTCACTTTATATATATATATATATATATATATTTTTTTTTTTCTGTTTTTGTTTGATTTCTAATCTGTTCAATATACTGTAATTGATTGATTAATTTCTCCTTCTATAGTATGTACTGCATTCAACTGCTGCTACTAAGTTAACAAATTCAACGACACATGCCGGTGAAAATAAACCTGATTCTGACTGTGAAATCCACGCAACTCACACAATCTGTTAGAGGAATACACAGACCAGGCAGTATCTACGGAAAAGAGTACAGTCGACGTTACAGGCAGGGACCATTTGAAAGGGCCCTTCGAATGTCAACAGTACTCTTTTCCAGAGATGCTGCCTGGCCTGTGAGTTCCTCCAGCACTTTGACGGTGCTCATTGCAGTGAGAGACCAAAGCTGCAGCAGGGCGGAACGGACACAAGTTACCCCGGTGCAGCTGTCAACATCAATTACAGGAGCCAAACGTAGCAACGAATTTTTAGGGAAAAAAAGAGGAACAATTGTTTAATGCACTTATTTTTTTTAGTATTTTTAAACTTGCTTTACTTAGACTATATAAGCACACAGGTGAGGAAGAAAGCTGAGGTGATTAGGAGTCTCGGACTCGCACTGAGCCATGAGCAGAGATTTCGAACTGAGCAGCAGAAATTTCACTTGTAAAAGCATCATTGGCAATTCCTTATTGTCAGGACACCTCGATGGACAGCCGGTGTTGTAGTTCAGAGTTTCAGCATTCATTAAGCTGTCCTCCTCTCTGAGGTGAGATTAAACTGCACCAGAGACAAAACAGATCAGTTAACCCATCTGTATTACACCGGGTCTGTGTAACGAGTCCCACAGTTCTGGATTAGACCTGATCAAAACAACGAATAGCTCGTTTAGAACCGACACACCAGCAATTCCTTTCCTCTCACAGATGCTGCTCAACCCCCTGCATTTCCACAGCAAACTGTTTGTCTTTCGTTTCTGTCTGAATTGCGGAATTGCCTACTGCATCTGTTATGGGCTATTATCCCGTGCCGTTGTCACATGGACCCTGTATGGAATACCGCGTCATTTATTACACTGTAATCGTGCAGCAAAATCCGTCGTAATAGCTCTGTATTGCAATTAAATCATTTATTCTTCCTTGTAACGTTAGTGAGAAATCTGTGTATTAACGAGGGAAGAGAAACTGAATGAGACTTTCTGAATGGTGTTTCCAGACTGCACGGACATTGATTTGAAGACCTCCACAGAACAACAAGGAAGTCCACCGATGTTAAACAGTGGGTTGGTATCTGCCCTAGGGGCTCTCTGGAGTTGAGCATCACAGGAACATTGGATGGACGGAACGTGTTTGAAAGTTGCAATGAGAAGGGAAGTGTAAGCCATGTGGCCACAGACCCATCAGTGTAATAATACGCTGCAGACCAACAATGCTATTGTAGTGATCGATCTCGTCAATTGCCCACAGCTGCTCTCGGAGTTTTCCTCTTTGATCCAAGGTGGATGACCTCAGACTTTGCCACATTGCCTTCCATCTGAATGAGCTTTGCCCACGAACGACCTCTACCTGCAATAACAGTTTCCTTTGCCCCATAACTTGCTGCGTTTCCCACGCATTTCCCATTCGGTAAATATTTGAATGAGATTTTCAGCTCCGGGCTGGGGGAGCTGCGAATGCCCAGTACTTACGAGAGGGTCAGTAGATGACTCAGCCGGAACACCAGGTTTGTTAAATTTTTCTTTGATTGCAGTTTCTGAAATAAGAGAGAATATTATCCATCTGACAAATTCAATTTAGAGTTTTTTTCGAAGTTGCAGTTTCTTTAATCGATGAACCGGACACTTACATTTTGGGAGATACCTGCAGTTTGTCTGGGCTACTGCATACAGTTCGGTAGCATATAAGCAAATACTACAACTTCCTCGCGTGATCTCGAATCGAAAAATGACCCGCAGATAATCTGAGTCATCACAAGGTTCCGACATTGCTACCGTCAGTCACAGTCTGACAGCTTCATGCTATTGTGTAAAGGAGAAAGAGGATTTGTGTTGAACAGGAGTTCAGTTCCTTTAACAGTAACTTCCAGAAGTGAAAATATCCCAGTCCCTCTCCACGTTTCTGTGAAACTTACAGTGGGCTCATTACTCAAACAACATGCACACAGAACTCTATCACCCAGCAACCAACAATCACTCCCTAAACTCCAGGTACCATCCAATAGAATGGATTCATTCCCCAGCATCAAGTGCATTCCAGAAATCTCCAGTCCTGTCGTAGTGCTGATATCCATTGACCCAAATGTCCATCCTTAATCCTCTCATCGCTGTCGATTTTCATTCATTCAAAGTTCAAATGAAATACTTACTGATTTTGCTTCCAACGTTTTTGAGGAATGCAGTAAACATTCCCCGTTTCTGTAGCTGTACATCTGTTGGCCAATGAAATGAGAGAGATTGTGAGGTGACCCATGCTAGCGTTCGGATTTCTGTACTTGCTACACGGTCACTTCTAGAGCCTCTCTAAAGCATTCACATCATTTTTATAAGGAGGGATCCTGAACCAAACATAATATTTCAATTCCAAAGTGTACCACATAAGACTTTCCTGATTGAGTTCATCCATCACTTCTCAGCCCAGCTCAGTATCTGATCAATATATACCAAACCAGTCCACTGCTCTGCTTTCAGCAATGTGCTTTGTCACTTCCACAAAGAATTCAGTCAGGCCTCTGAGTTACAACATGCCCACACAAACATACGTTGACCATCCCCAATCAGACTATGCTTCTCCAAATGCTTTAAATCCGGTTTCTTAAAAACCTCTCCAACAGTTTGCCCTAGACTGACAAAAGACATACTAGTTTATCATTTCCAGGCTTATCCCCATTTACTGGCAATTGCCTTTTCATCATTAATCCCATGCATTGTAGTCTTAAGTTGCATTTTTTGTATTCATATTAACAGCTAACGTATTAAGAACTGAGAGTCAGAGCATTAGACTTTAATAATTGCCCGATGTATTGGACAGTTAGTGAAAATTTAACAGTAATCTTCACTAAAGGTTGACAGCTTCTGTTCACGATGCCCATGAAACCACAATACATCTCAGATTTCGTACCACTATCAAATGATAAATGTCATTCAAATTAGTACAAGATAAACTTGGCCAACAAGGGTGGTCAGATTAGTTGTAAATCAAACAATGAGCTTTTAAGCTCATTCAAATACTTCCTACCTACGCCTTCATTCATTTTGTCATCTCTGTCATTTCGTCAACATATCTTCATTCTCACAGTTGTTACCTCCAGGCTCAATGTTCAGAATAGTTCCCCTCCCGAGTTTGAGCTCCCAAATTCTAAACATCGACACACGAAAGCTCACCCCCTTTCTTATGAAGATCTAACTTTGATCAAACAATGCTTTTAATGGCGACCTTGTTGCAGCGTCCTTCTGCAGGAAGTATTTTGATGAAAATAAAGTGTTGATCTTCTGATTTAAATATTTCCACAAAAGTTTCACCAAACACTCATTCTCGAGCCAGTTCCCTCCTGCCCCTTATTCCGTCATTAAACATCCATCGGAGCTTCCATTAAATCACTCTCAGGACCAACAAAAACGCCTCAGCATCTCAGTGCGAGCGGCCAGGTGTTAGTGAAAGCCGATGGATATTGTCGACAATAGGGATAAATAGACACTGCTCCTTAATAAGAGACAAGCTGCCGATACGGGAAATTGATGATCTCAGAGATAGGATACTGAATCAGAGGGGCATTAGGACCATGGATGCTCTGACTTTCATGGAATCCTGGTTAATCCCTTCTATACAGGATGCAGCAATTCCGATCGACGGGTTTACGGTGCACCGTCAGGATAGATCTATAGAATCTCTCAAAAGCAGAGGTGGAGAATTATGCCTCAGGCTCAACCCCTCTTGGTGCACAAATATATCAGTGCTGTCCCAATTCTGCTCACCAGACCTGGAATATCTAGCAGTTAAGTGCTGCCCATTTTACCTACCACGGGAGATATCCGTGAGCATTTTGGTTGCGGTATACAAACCCCCTCGGGCCAATGTCAATCAGGCTTTAGATGGTCTGAGCAATGAGATCAAGATGCATGAAACAGCGCACCCCGTGGGGGGGGGGGGGACGTCACGTGATGACGTAGGATCGAGACGTGGGAACCCAGCTCTCCCGTAAAAAAAATCAGTAAATTAATGTTTAAGTGAAGAAAAGTTAGTCAATACTTTCTAAAAGTTACTTATAAAGTACTCTGGACTGTTTCAAGTTATGCCTCACAAACAGAAAATGAAGAAAACTACTACCGTGAAGACAACGCAAGTTGGAACAGAATCAAGGCCCACTTCTGCCAAAGAACCGCGGGCTCAGGTGCATTTCACCTCCGGCGATACAGAACAGGAAACTGCAGCAACATCGACCATTTCTAAAGAAAAAGACCAACGAGAAGTGTGCAAACGTGAAGGAAGGAGCATGCGCAAACGAGAACAACATGAACTGCAAATCCCAGTTACGATTGAAACCAAAAGTGAAAGTGAATCTGAGGTAGATTCAGATTCTCTGGAAAAATCAGATGAAGCTGGAGGTAAAAGCTATTCTGGAAATATAGAAAAGACTTTGATGCAAATAATGCGTCAATTAGAAAAATTAAACACATTAAAAGTAATCAAAAATGATAAATATGGAGATTATGTTTGATAAAATGACAAAAAGACAGGAAAAATGGAAAAGAGAATTATAGACTTGGAAGCTACAATGTAAGAAATGGTTCAAAGAATGAATAAAATGGAAGATGATATTACTGCCTGGACATCAGAAAGAAAACAATTGTTGGAAAAATGGTTAAGCTTGAAAATTTTAGTAGATGAGACAATATTAAAATTGTTGGACTTAAAGAAGATATAGAAGGAGAAGATCCAATAAATTTTTTTCAAAAATGGATCCCTGAAAACTTGAAAATGGAAGGAGAAACTCTAATTGAAATTGAAAGGGCTCATTGAGCCTTAAGGTCAAGACCTCAAGCTGATCAAATTCCATGATCAATTTTGATAAACTGTTTAAGATACCAAGATAAAGAAAAGATCCTGAAGGCAGCTACCCAATGTGCCAAAAAGAGAAATGGGCCATTGATGATATAAGGGAAAGCAGTTCTTTTCTATCCTGATATAAGTTATAACCTTTTGACGAGAAAGAAGGAATTTAACCCAGCGAGAAAAGCTTTATGGGAAAAGAGTTATAAATTTATAATGCATTACCCAGCAACACTGATAATTCTTTTGGAGGATGGAAAAAGAAGATTTTTTACCGATTATTGAGAAGCGGAGGAGTTCGCACAAAAACTCCCTATTATTCACTGACTACACATAGAGATTGCCAAGCGTAATGGATTAAAGATGAAGACAGAGACATTCAATGGAAGTGATGGACATTTAAGGATGATACAGGGGAGAAAGTCAAAATTTGTGAAATACTTATTGAGAATAGTATTTTTTTTCTTCTTATATATATACTTTTTATGTTGCGGGGGGGGGGGGGCTGGGAGCTTTGGATCGATTACTGCAGGGTTCACATGTGTAATCATGGAGATTGCCATGACCTGTACAACAGAGGGGGGTAATGTTGTGTTCTTTACACAGCATTAGTAGGGGGGTATTTTGTTTTTTCCTTTATAATCTATTTTTCTTCTATCTTTCTGCCTGGATGATCGGTGGGGACACACATAGCAACATGGAGAATTTTAAAAAGATTCCCCAAGATACCACGAAAGTTGAAAGATTAGGTATCATTATAGATTGGAGTAACACAATTAAAAATAATGACTAATTTACTGAATTTTTTAAGTTTTAATGTTAATGGGCTTAATAGACCAGTGAAAAGAAAAAGAGTCTTAACATACATTAAAAAAATGAAAATAGATATAGCTTTTTTTTTACAAGAAACACACTTAACAGAGATAGAACATCAAAAATTAAAAAGAGACTGGGTTGGAAATGTTATTGCAGCTTTATTTAATTCAAAGGCGAGAGGAGTTGCAATTTTGGTTAATAAAAATTTACCAATTAAAATACAAAATGTATTAATTGATTCAGCGGGGATATATGTCATTATACGTTGTCAATTTTTTTCAGAACTATGAACTCTTATGAATATTTATGCACCAAATGAAAATGATGTAAAATTCATACAATAGGTCTTTTTGAATTTGGCTAACGCACATGACAAAATATTAATAGGTGGAGATTTTAACTTTTGTCTAGATCCAGTTTTAGATAGATCAACAAAGGTTGTCACAAAAATCAAAAGTAGCAAAATTAACTCTATCATTGATGAAAGATTTAAATTTGATTGATATATGGAGAAGGATTAACCCATAAGAAAGAGATTATTCATTTTATTCAAATAGACATAAAACATATTCAAGGATAGATTTTTCGTATTATCAATGAATATTCAAGACAGAGTGAAAAATATGGAATATAAAGCAAGAATATTATCAGATCATTCTCCTTTGACAATGAGAATGATAATGATCGATAAAGAGGAATCAATTTATAGATGAAGATTTAATTCAATATTACTAAAACGTCAAGATTTTTGTGATTTTATGAAAAAGCAGATTCAGTTCTTTTTAGATACAAATTCACATTCAGCTGATGATAAATTTATATTGTGGGAAGCAAAGAAAGCATATTTGATAGGTCAGATAATAAGTTATACTTCTAAAATTAAGATGGAATATATGATAGAAATAGATCAATTAGAAAAAGAGATTACAAAATTAGAAAAAGAATCTCAAAGATATATGACAGAAGAAAAACAAAGACAACTTATTAACAAGAAGTTACAATATAATACACTTCAGACATATCAAACAAAAGAAGCAATTATGAGAACTAAACAGAGATATTATGAACTAGGTGAAAAATCACATAAGGTCCTTGCATGGCCATTAAAAACAGACCTGACTTCTAAAACAATAAATGCAATTCGAACAAGGGTAAATAAAATTATTTATAAGCCTTTAGAAATTAATGAAACTTTCAAGAATTTTTATTCTGAATTGTATAAATCAGAATCACAAAATGATAATGTCAAAATAGAAAGGATTTTTATCACAAATAAGTCTTCCAAAATTGAATACGGAAGAACAGAAGGGATTAGATATGCCTTTTACATTAAAAGAGGTAGACAAAGCTCTAGGATCATTTCAAAGTAATAAATCTCCAGGAGAAGATGGTTTTCCGCCTGAATTTTATAAAACGTTTAAAGATTTATTCATTCCTCCTTTTATGGAATTACTACATCAAGTGGAAAGAACGCATAAACTTTTCGACAGCTATTTTAATAGTATTGCCAAAAAAAAGATAGAGATCTTTTAAAGCCAACATCATACAGACCTATTTCTCTGTTAAACACCGATTATAAAATAATATCAAAAATCTTATCTAACAGATTATCTAAATACTTACCAAAATTAATATATATGGATCAAACAGTATTTATTAAAAATAGACAATCGGCAGTTAATGTAACTCGGTTATTTAGTATAATTTATTTGGCTCAAAAGAGGGAGGAAATGAGTGTGGCAGTTGCTTTAGATGCAGAAAAAGCATTTGATAGATTAGAATGGGATTTTTTATTTAAGGTATTGGAAAAATATGGAATAGGAGTATCTTTTATAAAATGGATTAAAACCTTAAATACTAATCCCTAAGCTAAAGTAGTGACCATTGGTCAAATTTCAACACCATTTCAGTTAACAAGGTCAACTAGGCAAGGTTGTCCATTATCACCTGCTTTATTTGTGTTGGCGAAAGAACCATTAGCTGAATTAATTAGAATGGACCCAGATTTTAAGGGATTCAGAGTTAACTAGGAGGAATACAAGATTAACATTTGCTGATGATGTTCTGCTTTATTTAACAAACCCATTGCACGTTGCGTAAATTATCCTCTATATTAGAAGAATATGGGAAAATATCAGGTTACAAAATAAATTGGGATAGAAGTGCAATTTTACCTCTTACTGAAGGAGATTATAGTCAATGTCAATTAATGACTCAATTTAGATGGCCGACAAATAGTATAAAATATTTAGTTATAAGAGTTGATAATGATAGAAAGAACTTATATAAATTAAATTACTTACCATTATTGAAAAAACTTCAAGACGATCTTGATAAATGGATGATATTACCAATAACATTAGTAGGTAGAGTAAATACCATAAAATTGAATCTATTCCCTAGACTACAATACTTATTCCAATCACTACCAATACAACTACCCCAGAAGTTTTTTCAAGAGTTAAATAAATATGTGAGGAAGTTTCTTTGGAAAGGTAAGATGTCAAGAATATTGTTGGAAAACTTGACATGGAAATTTGATCTAGGAGGGTTACAACTTCCAAATTTTAATATTATTATAAAGCAAATCAACTTAGATTTATTGCATCTTTTTTTGAGAAAGACAGAGCGGCATGGATTAGAATAGAACTAGATAAAATAGGAGAAAATATACCAGAAGATTTTATATATAAATAGGAATCTAAATGGATATGGGAAAAGAAAGAATCTCCTATATTAAAACATTTGACTTATGGAATAAGATAAATGTTGATGATGTGACAAAGAAATCTTTATTAGCAAAGAGATCTTTAATTCAAAATAGACTTATTCCTTTTACAATGGATAATCAACTTCTATATAATTGGTTTCAAAAAGGGATTAGATATATAGGAGATTGTTTTGAAGGAGGTATATTATTGTCATTTGATCAATTAAAGAATAAATATAAAGTATCAGACAACACTCTTTTTTGTTACTTCCAATTAAGGGCTTATTTAAGAGAAAAATTAGGTCAAACAATGTTATTGCCAAAATCTAATGAAATAGAAACTTTAATTGAAAAAGGTAAAACTAAAAAAATTCTTTCTTGTATGTATAGCTTGATTCAAAAACAGAGAATTAAACAAGGAATCCATAAGTCAAGACAAAAATGGGAAAGTGACTTGAATATTAAAATTGAAGAAACAAATTGGTGAAGACTATATCTTGATAGTATGACAAATACAATAAATGTCCTGTTAAGATTGGTGCAATATAATTTTTTACATCAATTATATATTATACCAGAAAAAATAAATAAATTAAATCCAAATTTATCTGATCAGTGTTTCCGATGTAAGCAAGAAATCGGTACTTTTTTACATTCTACTCAGTCTTGTTCTAAAATTCAACCTTTTTAAAACAAATTTAAGAGTTTAATTGGAACAAATTATTGTAACACAACTTCCACATAATCCAATATTATTTTTATTAGGCAATACTGAAGGGATAAAATCAGAATCAGACTTTAATCACCAAGTACCTGTGCACATACAAGGAATTTACTTCTGGCAGATGTTGTCTCTCTGCTCACAACAATAATAATGATAAAAATAAAAGAAAATATAGATTATATATACAAGTAGTGCAATCCAAGTAATAGTTAGCTGACAGTTAACCGGCAGTTAACTGTTCAGCAAAGTGACTGCAGTAGGGAAAAAACTTCTCCAGTGCCTATTAATCTTAGTCTGGAAGGATCTGAAGCGCCTACTAGACGGAAGCAGTCCAAACAGTCCGTGCGCAGGATGGAAGCAGTCCTTTATGATGTTCCCTGCCCTCTTCTTCAACCTGGAAGAGTACAGGTCCACAATAGAGGGCAGGGAGGCTCCAATGATGCGCTCGGCAGTCCTCACTGTGCACTGTAGTCTGGTTCTATCCTGCTTGGTGGCGGCTCCAAACCACACAGTGATGGAGGTGCACAGAACAGACTCAATGACTGCAGTACAGAACTGCAGCAGCAATTCCTGAGGCAGTCCATATTTCCTCAAGAGCTGCAGAAAGTACATCCGCTGCTGGGCCTTCTTCAGGATGGAGCTGATGTTCTGCTCCCACTTCAGATCCTGAGAGATGGTGGTTCCCAGGAACCTGAAGTTCTCCACGGTGGACATAGGGCTGCCAGGGACTGTGAGGGGGTACATAACAGGGGGATGTCTCCTGAAATCCACTATCATTTCCTTTGTCTTGAGTGTGTTCAGCTCCAGATTGTTCTGACTGCACCAGAGCACCAGTTGGTCCACCTGCTGTCGATAATGCAGACTCATCACTGTTCTGGATGAGTCCGATGATGGTGGTGTCGTCTACAAACTTCAAAAGCTTCACATAGGGGTTGGAGGAGGTGCAGTCCTTGGTGTAGAAGGAGAACAGCAGTGGAGAGAGGACACACCCCTGGGGGGCGCCGGTGTTTGTGATTCGAGTATCCGAGGTGACTTGTCCCATCCTTACCTGCTGACTTCTGTTGGTCAGGAAGCTGTAAATCCAATCTCAGGGGTCAGGTGGCACAGTGAGGTGAGACAAATCGAAACCCAAATTGAATAAATATCAGAAAGAATTCATAAAAATTGCACTGGTAGTAGCCATAAAAGCTATTGCAGTTACTTGGAAATCGGATTCATACTTAAGTATAGATCGTTGGAAGAATGAAATTTCCAGCTGTATTCCACTTGAAAAAATACTTATAATTTATGAGATAAATATGAAACATTTTTGAAAATTTGGCACCCTTATTTACAAAAGACAGGATTAAATATATAGCTGCTCCAAAGATAAAATAATTGGTTATTTGGGGAAATAAATAAATATATATACTAAAGTTATTACGAACTCCATGGAGCATGTGGGGATCTTGCGAAATCCAGGCATTCTCTCTTTCTTTCTTTTTTTTTCTTTTTCTTTTTTTTCTATAGGGACGTTAGGGGGAGGGGCTTAGGGGAGTGGGGGAATGGTATATATTTTTGCTTTCTGTAATCATTTGAAAACTCAATAAAAAAAGTTAAAAAAAACAGCGCACCCTAATGCCTTTACTATCATTTTGAGGGATTTTAACCAGGCCAGTCTGAAAAAATCACTAAGCAATTACCATCAACAGATCACTTGCAATACCAGAGGAAATAACACACTAAACCACTGTTACACCTCCAGCAAGAATGCCACCCAGTACCAGCAGTGAGGACTAAGAAAGTTTGGACAAGGGAAGCCCAGGAGCGCTTACAGGATTGCCTTGAATCTGTGGACTGGACAGTATTCAGGGATTCATCGATGTATCTGAATGAGTTTGCTGCAGTTGTTAGCAATTTCATTAAAACCTTTGTGGATGAGTGTGTGCCTCGAAATACTTGCCATACATTACCAAATCAAAAGCCATGGATGAACCAGGAGGTATGTCATCTGCTGATGGCTACATCTGTGGCATTCAGGACTGCGAATCAAGACCGTACCAGAAAACCAGGTATGATTTGTGGAGGATTATTTCAAGAGCAAAGAGAAGATTTTCAACCAGGTGGCTTAGTTTGGGTATTTTTCATTCTATTGTTTTGAAACTGTAATAATTGATCTATTTGTTTTATTGTTATGAGGGTTAAGATTTTTTGGCCATTATTTAGACTAGCCTGGAATACAGTTGATTATGAAATTAATTAGGAGTCAAATTAACAGGTCGTTTTGGGAGGGTGATGTCATGAGCTGCAGCTGCCAGCCTTCTTTCGGCTGCCCTTCTGACTTTGGGAGGAGGGACAGGGAGTGTCTTTTTTTGGGAGCTGTTTCAGGACGTTAGCCAAATCTGTGGCTTGGTTACCCTATTTGAAAGCTTATTGTTTGTTTTAAATGTTCATTTTACTGGTTGTTACTTTAATTTCTCTATTCAGTAGTATTAATGATGGGTCATACTATTAACTTACTCTTTTTTGTAATTTATTTTTTATCATTCATCATCAAACAAACATTTCCATAAGATGTATTTCAGACATTGTACATATATTTTGGATATATACCTCAAGAATTGTTGAAAAGAGATAAATATTTAATGAATATACTGTTGGTGGCTGGTAAAAAGAAATGGTTTTCACAGAAGAGCTCAACTTTAAATACATGGATGGAAATTACAATGGACATTATAGAATGGAGATGATATCAGCATCTGTTAATCATAAGCTGGAACAATTTTATTCATACTGGGAAAACTTACTCAGTCTTAACGTGAAAGGATTATATCACCCTGTGAGGCTGAATAAGATTTTTGCCTGTATTAAAAAACTTAAGGCCCCAATTATTTTTTGACAAGAAACAAGAACAAAATTATGACAACTCACATCTTTTCAGTAGATGGAAAGGACTACATTTTTACTTCTCTTTGCAGGCTAAGTCTAGAGGACTTCTGATTTTTACGGATCATGTAGTTCCCTTTGTCCAACATAAAGTAGTGTCTGATACTAAAGGGTGTTTTGTCATAGTGTCAGAAAAGTTAGGTAATAAATTAACGGTATTTGCCAATCTGTATGCTCCAAATACAGATGCTCCAGGATTTCCTGTGCATTTTTTTTCATTTCTGCCAGATTTGAGTCTTTAATTATTGGCGTTGGGAGGAGATTTTAATTGTCGGTTAGATCCAGTTTTAGATAGGTTATCCTTTAAAACTGCAACACCTAATAACTCAACTTTGTTTATTCAATGTTTTTAATGAAATGTGGTGTTGTTAATATATGGCACTTCTAACAACCACTAGATAGGGAGTTTTCATTTTTTTCTCATGTTCATCATATGTATTTCCAGAATTGATTACTTTTTTATTGATAGTCAAATGATTCCTATAGTTCGATCCTGTGAATACAAAGATATTGCTGATTCTGATCATGCTCCGGTGCTTTTATCTTTAAATCTTCCTGGTCTTCCTCAAATAAATAGATCTTGGCATTTTAATTTAACTTTGTTGTCTGATAACAATTTCTTAACATTTCTGGAGAGACAAATTATTCTTTTTTTTGGAAGAATCGTCCAGTCCTAATAGACGGGATGCCCTTAAGGTTTTTATTAGAGGTCGAATTATTTCCTTTACCACAAGTGTCAAGAAAAAAAACCTAATAAGGAGAGAATTGAGTTAGCTAATCAGTTAAAACAATTAAACCCAAAATATGACCTGGCTCCAGATCCTGCTTTATATAAAAGGAATGTTGAAATTCAAACTAAATATGATCTTCTTTTAACATATCCATTTGAAACTAACTTTTAAAAGATAAAAGTCAATTTTATATATATGGAGTCAAAACAGGTAAGTTACTGGCTAACTGATTAAAAACCTTTATAGCTAAATGGCAAATTAAAGAAATTCATAGGGCGGAGTTTGAAGATGGTGACGTAGACATCTGCCTTTTAGGCACTCTTCATTTTTTAAACTATAATCACCCTTCAATCAAATCTTTTCATACTTAATCACATGGGTTGATACTTACGATTTACTTTTTTTCTAAAACTATCCTTGATCTAATCTTTTCAAACTTAAAATGGCTACAGCTAAGAAATCATCTAAAGAGCCCGTATCCCTTGAGGCAATTTCTAATCTTCTGGATACTAAACTGGATACTAAACTTGCAAGTTTGGAAAGTAAAATGGTAAATTTGGAAAATAAAATGGTAAGTTTGGAAAGTAAACTTACCGCGAAAATATCTGAGCTTGAAGAAGTTGTTAGATTGCTTGTTACCAAGCTTCAATCGCAGGCATCAGATATTCAACGGCATGAAGACAAGATCACGACTCTTGAAAGGTTAATTTGTTGAAAAATACGTACAATTGAAGCACTGGAGAAAAAGGTACTGTCGACTGCTGAAACAGTAGAGCATTATAAGTTTAAAATCACCGATCTTGAAAACCGATCACGCAGACAGAACTTGCGAATCATTGGGCTTCCTGAAAATGTTGAGTCTGGTGACCTACTTGATTTTTCCTCTAACTTACTGTGGGAAGTTTTTGGTGCTGAGGCTTTGAAAGTTAAACCTACTATTGATCGCGCCCACAGAGTTTTGAGATTCTCGGTCTCGAGCGACAAGCCATGGGCTGTGATTTTTCACCTCCATTATCCTCGGGAGAAAGAGCTCTTAATCCGATTAGCTCGTCAGAAGGGTATGATTTTTCACAGAAACAATAAGTTTCGTATTGTTGAAGATTATTCGTTTGAAGTGATGAGAGAAAGAATCACTTTTAAACCAGTGATGGCAGAGATTCATCAGATCGGACTTAAACAAGCTTTAAGATACCCAGCGAATCTCAGAGTTACTTTGAGTGACGACAGCCTGCGCTTCTTTAAAACTCCGACAGACGCGAAGAAATTCATTGAAGAATATCGATCTTCTACCATAAGTTGAACTATGTGTTATGTTGAAGAATTTTTGGAGAGAAGATGCCATTTCGTTTTGGGCTTTAACTCATGAAGCCGCGTTATAGCTTTTTACTTTGGTCTGTAGACCTGGTTTTTTTTTATTATCACGGTTATATAATGCTCTTTTAATTTTACTATAATGTTTTTTTTTCTTAATTCCTTTTCTCTGAATTGTGTATACACATCTATACTTTGTAATAAGATTTTTTTTTTAAGATGTCGTTTCTTCTTCCCATAAGACTTTGCTTTCCGTGCTCGTTTAATTGTTTGCTTGTACTTGAACATGGGATGAATGTTTTGGATTTTTAGACCTTTTTTATATTGTAGTGATGAGTGAATCCTTTTTCTATTCTAGTTTGATGATTTTTTTTTACTTTTTTTGATAGATTGGTGAATTTACATTTATATTTTGTAATATGGTTTTTTAAAAATGTTGTTTCTTCTTCCCATAAGTCTTTGCCTTTGGAACATGTGATCTACTTGTGTTTAGTATTAGTCTGTGTGCCTGCCGCTTGGCTTTTTTTCGTGGGTTTGGGTGAGGGGGTAGGGGTCTCTTTTCACGCTTTTGCTTTTTTTTTTGCTTTTAGATTATGGGCCGACTTTAAATTATTAATATTGTTGAGGTGTCATGCTCTCCAGTTGCTCCTGAATCATTTCCCCTTCTTCCTGAGTTATGGGTTATGTGTCTTTTTAACCTTTTATGATATATACAATTAATATTGGCATGATGGATAAGTCTATTAATTTTATCTCTTGGAATACTAATGGTTAAAACCATCAGATTTAATGTAAAAAAATATTTAAAGTATTCCATAGACTAAATGTGAATATTATTTTCGTATAGGAGACCCATATTAGGAGGGAGGATAATAAAAGCTGTTTTAGGTTCTGGAAGAGTCAACAATTTCACTCGAATTTTACTGCTAAAATTAGGGGTGTGTCTATTTTTACAGACCCCTCAATTTCGTTTACACATCATGAAATTATTTCTGACCCACAGGGCAGATTTTTGTTGATTACTGGTTCACTTTTTAATCGAAAAGAGGCTTTAGTTAATATCTATGCTCCAAACTTTGACTGCCCTGAATTTTTTAAACATTTACTTACTTCCCTTCCTAATTTAAATGAACATATGTTGATAATGGGTGGCGATTTCAATTGTTGTTTGAATCCTTTGATGGATAGATCTAAACCTATTTGAACTCTTCCGAATAGATCAGCCTCACTTATTAATTCCTTTTTGGTTGATTCGGGAATTACTGAAATATGGCGTTTTTTGAACCCTAAAGACAAAGAATTTTCGCTTTTTTCACATGTATATCATAGTTATTCTAGAATTGATTATTTTCTTATTGATCACCGTTTATTAAAAGATGTTATTGATTGTAAATACGATTCTATTGCCATTTCGGATCACGCTCCTTTGAAGTTGTCTATGAAGGTATCGGATTCCTCCATTAACACTAGATCTTGGAGACTCAGCGCTACTTTGCTTCAAGATCCAGAATTTATCACCTTCATAGAACAGCAAATTGACTTGTTTTTTTCAACAAATTATATCAAAGAGATTGGCAGAGGAATACTCTGGGATTCTTTTAAGGCTTTTATCCGTGGACAAATTACTTCATATTCCGTTGGCAAAAGAAATCAAAGGTATCTTGATATAGCTGTGTTGGTGGATAAAATTAAAGAAATTGATATGATTTATTCCGTGACTCCTACCAAAGAACTTTAGAAGAAGAGAGTTGAGCTTCAAATGGAACATAGCTTATTATTATCTTCTTCAATTGAGAATCAATTAATTAAGACCAGGGCTCGATTTTATATTCATAGTGATCGAGCTGGTAAATTATTAGCTAACCAATTAAAAGCTATTTCGACTAAGCGACAAATTATTAAAATTCGTAAACAAAATGGTAATTTGACTACTGATCATAAAGAAATTAATACTTTCCAAGATTTTTATAAATCTTTATATCAATCAGAATCTGATGGTGATCTGTCCTTGATGGATGACTTTTTAAATAATTTGGATATTCCCAAACTGACAGATGAAGATCGGAGTTTGTTTGATGCTCCTATTTCTATGGCTGAAGTAGGAGAGGCTATTTCATCAATTAATTCAGGGAAAGCTCCTGGCCCTGATGGTTATATTATGGAATTTTTAAAAACTTTTTCTTCTTTGCTTTCCCCACGGTTATGTGAAATTTTCAATGATGCATTTACTAAGAAGAGATTACCCCAGTGTTTTTATGAAGCTACTATCTCTCTAATTCTTAAAAAAGATGAGGATCCTACTTATGTGCATCCTAACGCCCTATATCGCTAACAAATTTAGACTCTAAGATTCTTACAAAAATTTTAGCTATTAGGTTAGAAAAGATACTATTGTGGCGACCCTTTTCCTGGCGTATCCGAACCGACTTACAATGAGATAGCCTACGGGGGTTTGCGAGCACAGAGCTTTGGAGCCTCTGCGCCATGGGGGGCTGGTTGACAGAGGCTTAAAAGTGAGGCTGAAGTTTTGGAATAAAGTTTTTCCCTTCGACTGCAGTTACTGACTCCGTGTCGTAATTTTAGCGCTGCGTGTAGCACACCGCTACACTATCACAGATTATTTCAGAAGATCAAACTGGTTTTATTAAGAACTGGTACTCCTTTTTCCATGTTAGAAAATTGATTAATATAATTTATACCTCTTCACCTAGAACCCCAGAATGTGTAATTTCATTAGATGCTGAAAAAGCTTTTGATTGAGTTGAATGGACATACTTATTTAATGCGTTAAAAATTTTAATTTTAGTTCTAAATTTATATCATGGATTAAACTAATATATTATAAACCTGTTGCTTCTGTTCTTACAAATAATCATAGATCCTCTTTTTTTCAATTATCTCGCGGTACGAGACAAGGTTGTCCTTTAAGTCCTTTATTATTTAATGTTGCATTAGAACCTTTAGCCATTGCTATTCGTGAATCACCTAATATTTTTGTATTACCCGTAATGAGATGTTATATAAGTTATCACTATATGCTGATGACTTGTTGTTATATATTTCTGATCCTGATAGGTCTATTCCCGCTATTCTATCCTTGTTGGTTCAGTTTGGTAGTTTTTCTGGTTATAAATTAAATTTGGATAAGAGTGAATTATTCCCTTTAAATGCTCAAACTTTACTGAATAACAGGGAACCATTTAAAGTTGTTACTGATAACTTTACTTATTTAGGTATAAAAATTACCAAGAAACATAAAGATTTATTCAGATTGAATTTTTTTGCCTTTGCTTTATCAAATTCAACAACTTACTACTAGATGGTCTCCCTTATCCTTATCACTGGTTGGTCGGATTAATGCTATTAAAATGATAGTTTTACCGAAATTTTTATATTTATTTCAAGCCCTACCAATTTTTATTCCTAAATCTTTTTTTGACAACATAGATTCAAAAATTTCCTCATTTGTGTGGCAAAATAAAAACCCCAGGTTAAGTAAAAAACAGTTACAGAAACCTAAAAAGATGGTGGTTTAGCTTTACCTAACTTTAGATTTTACTATTGGGCGAATAATATTCGAAACTTAATATACTGGAAACAAGATTTGGATTCACCATTATGCCCAAAGTGGGTAAATTTGGAATGTAATGATGCACAAGGATATTCTTTATTCTCCGTTCTTGGTTCTTCTCTTCCCATTGATTTAGTCAAGTTCAATAAACAGATATCTAACCCTATTGTCAAACACACATTACGAATTTGGTTTCAATTTTGTAAGTTTTTTACTCTGAGTAATTTTGTTCTTGATAGCCCTATCTTATTTAACTTTTTTTTTTAAACTCCTCCTTAATAGATCTAGCCTTTAGCATATGGTAAAGGAAAGGTATAACATGTTTTCGTGATCTTTTTTTTTAAGGTAGTTTGATGTCTTTTGACCAACTTTCTAACAAATTGAAGTTACCTAAAACTTAATTTTTTAGATATTTACAAATCAGAAACTTTTTATATAAAGTTTTACCATCCTTTCCCAATTCAACTCCGATAGATTTTTTAGATATGATTTTTAACTTGAATCCTTGTCAGAAGGGTTTAGTGGCTCTTATTTATAATATGATCATCAAGATACAACCAGAAATGTCAGGGAGAATTAAACAAGAGTTTAATATACTATATCAACAGAAAAATGGAAAAAATTCTACAAATGGTTAATTCTTCTTCTATATGTGCTAAACATGCTTTAATAGAATTTAAGGTGGTACATAGAGCTCACATGTCTAAGCTTGTCTCGATTCTACTCCCATATTAACCCTCTTTGTGACAGATGTCACCCAGAAGTTGCTTCATTGACCCACACGTTTTGGTCCTGTCCCACCTTATATAACTATTGGAAGGACATATTTGCTATCATTTCCTCAGTTTGGAATATTGATTTACAACCCCATTTTATCACTGCAATTTTTGGTATACCAAATGAGGAAGTTAGTCGACTTTCTCCTTCAATTAGACGAATGATCGCCTTCGCAACTCTAATGGCTAGAAGGTCTATATTACAAAATTGGAGAGAAGTAAACCCTCCTACCACGTTTCACTGGTTCTCTCAAACTATTTCTTGTTTGAGCTTAGAAAAAATTAGAAGTACTATTTTTGATCCATCAATTAAATTTGAAGAAACTTGGGGACTGTTTATTCGACATTTTCATATGAGTTAATTTGACCTCTTCCGGACCTTTTCTCTTTTTATCCTTGTTCTGGTATGGAGTTCTGGAGTTCTTGACACTATCATGTACATATAAACTATTATTATTGCCCATGTTATTTTAGGTTTATTGTTTTTTTTCCAATATATATTTTTTCTTGTATTTTTTTTCTCTCTTTTAGTGATTATCCTTTTTCATGTATAATCAATATAGGTTTGACTGATTATTGTATTATGTTTTTTTGCTTATATTTTAATAAGATATTGATATCTTATTACTAATTAACTTCAAGCCTAGTGTATTTATAACCTATTCAATATTATGTTATGTTATTTTGTATATATGAAACTCAATAAAAAGATTGAAAAAGAAAGAAAGAAATTCATAAACCAATGGTGATAGGACAACTGACCATTTAGAAATAAATGATAATTTTAAAAAATTTTATTCTAAATCTTATAGTTCTGACCCTCCCAAAGATAACACTGTAATGAATCATTTTTTAGATCAATTAAACATTCCTAAACCTTCTGCTGATAACCGAAAGCAGTTGGATCAACCTATTTTGTATGAGAAAATTGCCAAGTCTGTATGTTCCTTGTACTCTATTAAAATGAACATTTTACCTAAATTTATGTACCTTTTTCAGGCATTAACTGTTTTAATTCCTAAATCTTTTTTTGATTCTCTTGATTCTTTTATCTCTTCTTACATATGGGAAAACAAACATTCTCGACTAAATATAGTTCATCTTCAAAAATCTAAGAAGAACAGAGGTTTAGCTTTACCAAATTTTAGATTTTATTATTGGGCCGTCAATATATGAAATCTTACGTTTTGGACATATTATATTAATCGTGAGGACTGCCCAATTTATATTTCTTTAGAAGCTAACTCTGTTAATAAATTTTCTATTATTTCTCTTCTCGGATCCTCACTCCCTTTATCTTTTAGTAAACTAACTGAAAATTTGGTAGTTAAACATTTCAGAGTCTGGTCCGGAACCAGCTTCTGGGTTTTGATCCGGTCCGAGGGCTCCGGACTCCGGGTCCTGCAGTTGTCCCTCCCGTCACCCATGATCTAGTTAGGACCCTCCTGGTTCAAGGAGACACACCTGTAACTCATTGAGCTGCAGGTGTTTATAAGGGGCCTTGGGACTGGGACCATGCGGGTGGTCATTTTGTTCTGTTTCCTGATTCTCTGCCTTCTCCGAACTCGCCTCTGCATTCTGTTATCCCGCCCGGGCTCATATCTATTCTTCATCATGCTTCTCTGCCCGTACCAGTACTGCCAGGTTGGTCCGATCCCCCACCTTTCTTCCCATGCGCTGGTCCCGCTTCTCCGCTCGGTTTTGTTTTTCGCGCGGTCGCGCTATCTGGCGGCCGTTTCCGAATTTCCCATTGTCATGGCTTTTGTGTTGGTCAACCTGGATCTATGCCCGTTCCTGCCCCTTGCCTCCGTCGGGCGGATCCAGCCGACCCACCGTGACCCGGTGGGGATTTTGCCCCCTCCTTCTCTTCTGCCCAAACCCCAGGATAGTGCCCCGCAACCGCATAGGGGTCCACGTCGTGCCCAGGCCTCCGATGTTTCCGCTTGGAAGGCGTCCAGGATACATGCCTACATACATACCCAGGGAGGGCTCTCTGCTGGGCTATTGCCACCTGGACCTGTCTGTCTGCCTGTTTGCCTGAACCCCGGGAGCCTGCCTACCTGATTGGAACTTCGGGAACCCGCTCCACTCTGCCTGCTGGAACTCGGGGAACTGCCCGCCTGAACCCCGGGAGCCTGTCTACCTGAACGCAAACTTCGGGAGCCGCTCCGCTCTGCCTGCTGGAACTCGGGGAACTGCCTGCCTGAACCCCGAGGACCTGTCTGCCTGAACCCGAGGACCTGTCTGCCTGAACCCGAGGACCTGCCTGCCCGCCTGAACCCCGAGTTCCTGCCTGCCTGCCTGAACCCGGGGACCTGTATGCCTGACTTCGGGAGCCGCTCCGCTCCGCCGGCCGGAACTTGGGGAGCCGCTCCGCTCTGCCTGAACTCTATCTGCCTAAACCCCAGCTACCCTTAAGTGCCATGGCATTCCCATTCTGTCCTCTCCCTAGTACTTCAGTGCCTGCGTCCTGCGTTTGGGTCCATCTGGCCCCTCCTGACAAAGCATACTTTGAGGATCTAGGGACAATTTAGGAAATTCGTAGGTCTATTGAGTTTTTCTTTGTCTAGTCCCATTTGTTTTAACTATTTTTTTACACCTTCGATGACCGATACAGTTTTTAAAGAATAGGATAGATTGGGTATTAAATGCTTCCTAGATTTGTTTGTTGGAGGAAGTTTTCTTTCATTTGAGCAAATGTCAGCTAAATACAGTTTACCCAAAACTCACTCTTTTCGTTATTTACAAATTAGAGATTTTCTGCATTCTCAACTATATACATTTCCTATAAGTTCCGATAAGGACTTATTAGATGTAATTTTTAATTTGAAGCCTTTTCATTATGGTTCAATATCCAGTGGTTATGGTATGTTGCTAGGAATGAAAAACACTCCTTTTGACAAAATTAGAAATCTTTGGGAACAAGATTTTCCGAATTCAATCTCTGAAGAACCTTGGAATGAAATTTTTAGATTGGTTTACATTTCATCGCTATGTGCTTGTCAATTCCTCTTATAATATAAAGTGGTTCATAAGGCTCGCATGTCTATAGATAAGTTACCTCATTCTTTTTCAGATTTATCTCCTTTCTGTGATAAATGTAATAATGGAGAAGCTTCATTAATTCACATGTTTAGGACATTTCTGAGCCTTGAACGATACTGGAAGGAAGTATTCCAAGCTTTCTCAGTAGTTTAAGGTAAATTTTTACGCCTAACCCTTTGACTGCATGATTTGGTATTGTTGGAAGAAAAGTCTTTATTTTGGGACACCTGATTTGCATATTTTGGCTTTTATCTCTCATATAGCTAGCAGGGCGCTCTTGCTTAAATGGAAGGATGCTGTTCCATCTACTTATGCTGAATGTCATGTCATACTTAAATTTAGAGAAGATCCATTCAGTTTTTGTATCTACCCAAGACTTTTATACATTGTGGGGACCATATCTGAGTTATTTTCAAAACCTTTGATTTGTTGTAAAATAACCAGATGGTGGCAAATAATATAATGTATTTTCTCATGATCCAAGATGGCGGCACGACGCAGCTTGCAGCGGCCTCTCCGGAACTGATTATCTGTTATTTGTGAAGTGGGGTGCCGTGCGCAATCATAATCGATTGAAAATTGACATAGAAGCATGGAGAAACATCGAGAAATTCCAGGAAGACCTTCTTCTTCTTTGCTGCTGCTGTGAGGTCTGGGACTCTGCTGGGAAGAACAGGCCCCCAGTCCTCAGGGTCGCATTGCCAATGGCTGTTGGCAGGACTGTCTCAATACGCTCAGCAGAGGATGGTGCTCAAAGAAGCTGTGCCGGAGGGGATGGTCATCAGCTCGGAGTTTCAATGGACTCAGGTCGCTTTTGGTGTGTGCTGTGTCTGCGAGGCTGGTTTCGACAGAGCTTCCATTGTGTGCTGCGTCTGCGAGGCTGAGTCGAGCGGCGCCACAGAACTCCATTGCGGGGGTACTCCCTTCTGCCGCTGGCGTGGGATGGCGAGTCTGTCGGGACCCTGGGGATTTGCGGAAACTGTAGTGATTTCTTTTGAACTTACAGTTCTTTAACATCTTGGACTATTTTTACTGTGCCCATAGTATGCTTTTTTTTTTATCAATTATGCTATTGTTTGCACTGTTGTAACTATATGTTGTAATCATGTGGTTTTGTGCAGGTCTTGTAGCTTTAGATTTTGGTCTTGTTTTTGTCTAGTGGATTTGGAGCTCCTTTCCGGGGAACGCGCTAGATGGTAGCACGGTATGCAGACGCAGCTGCCTCTCCGGACTCTGGATTGGGGATTGTCAAACGTTACGTGGATTTTCTTGTGTAGTCTGTTTTGTCATATGCTTTTGTGATATCATTCTGTGGGAACATTGTCTCATTTTTTAACTGCATTGCATTTGTGGTTTCTAATTGACAATAAACTGAATCTGAATCTGTATTTTATAATATGATAAGAGTTTTTCCCCTTTTTTCTTGCTTTTCCTAATAGCTTTGACATTGTTAGTGGGTTTAGATTTTTTTTCTGTATAACAAAACTATTATATTTCAATATTATGATTTAATTTATTTTTTATGAATCCAGGGTTTTGTGATAGTAACTTTATTTTGAATACAATGTATTTGGTACTATTTTATTTTCTTCTTTTGACATAAATAAATAAATAAATATATATATATATATCTTCTTGTACTCTGTATTTGTCTATGCAGAAACTAATAAAAATATTTAAAGAGAATCTTAGATGGAGGTGAAAGGGCTTAATGCCAACTGGTGGAGTGGTGTCACAGCAACAACCTTACGCTCAACACCAGTAAGCTAAAATAGCTGATTGTGGACTTCAGGAAGAGCAAAAAGAAGGAATAAATGCCAATCCTCACAGAGGAATCAGGAGTGGGGAGAGAGAGAATTTTCAAGTTCCTGGGTGTCAATACCTCTGAGGACCTAACCTGGTATCAACACAATGCTGCAGCTTTAAAGAAGGCAGACATAAAACTGTACTTCATCAGAAGTTTGAAGAGATTTTGTATGTAAGAAAGGCACCCAAAAGCTTCTATAGATGTTCTGCAGAGAGCATTCTCACAGGCTGTGTCTCTGTCTGGTGTATGGAGGAGTGGTACTGCACAGGACCAAAAGAAGCTGCAGAGGGTCGTAAATTTAGTCTGCTCTATCTTGAGCTTATAAAGTACCCTGGACATCTTCAGGGAGTGGTGTCTTAGAAAGGAAGCGCCCATTATTGAGGACCTCCAGCACCCAGGTCATGCCCTTTTCTCACTGTTACCATCAGGTCGGAGATACAGAACCCTGAAGGCACACACTCAGCGATTCAGGAATTCCCCTCTGCCATCCAATTCCTGGGTGGACATTGAACCTGTGAACACTACCTGACTTATTAAATATATATTAACTCTGTTTTTGCATGATTTTTAATCTATTTGATATACACATACGATAATTGATTGATTAATTTCTTCCATATTATGTACTGCATTGAACTGCTGCTAAATTAACAAATTCCATGACACTTGCCAGTGATAATAGAACTGATTCTGATTCTGAAATCCATGCAACAACACAAACTGTTAGAGGAACTCACAGACTGGGCAGCATCTACAGAAAAGAGTACAGTCGACGTTGCAGGCAGGGACCATTTGGAAGGACCCTTCGAATGTCAACAGTACTTTTTTCCAGAGATGCTGCCTGGCCTGTGAGTTCCTCCAGCACTTTGATGGTGCTCATTACAGTGAGAGACCAAAGCTGCAGCAGGGCGGAATGGACACAAGTTACCCCAGTGCAGCTGGCAATGTCAATAACAGGAGCCAAAAGTAGCAACAAATTCTCAGGGAAAAATGGAGAACAGTTGTTTAATGCACTTATTTTTTATTATTTTTAAACTTGCTTTACTTAGATTATATAAGCACACAGGTGAGGAAGAAAGCTGAGGTGATTAGGAGTCTCAGACTCGCACTGAGCCATGAGCAGAGATTTCGAACTGAGCATCAGAAATTTCACTTGTTAAAGCATCATCGGCAATTCCATATGGTCAGCACACGTAGATGAACAGCCAGTGTTGGGTGGTTCAGAGTTTCAGCATTCATTAATAGGTCCTTCTCTCAGAGGTGAATGGGATCGATTAAACTGTGACAGTGACAAAACAGAGGAGTTAACCGTCCAGTTGTATTTTTGTTCTGTATTACACCAGGTCTGTGTAACGAGACCCACAGTTCCGTATTACACCAGGTCTGTGTAACGAGACCCACAGCTCCATATTACACCAGGTCTGTGTAATGAGACCCACAGTTCCGTATCATGCCAGGTCTGTGTAACGAGTCCCACAGTCCTCTATTACACCAGGTCTTTGCACTGAGACCCACAGTTCTGTATTACACCAGATCTGTGTAACGAAACCCACAGTTCCGTATTACACCAGGTCTGTGTAACAAGTTGCAGAGTCCTGTATTACACCAGGTCTGTGCATTGAGTCCCACAGTTCTGTATAACAACAGGTCTGTGTAATGAGTCATAAAGTTTTGTATTACACCAGGTCTGTTTAACAACAAATCAGTGTACTAAAAAGGGAAGAGAAACTGAATGAGACTTTCTAAATGCTGCTTCCAGACTGCACGGGCATTGATTTGAAGACCTCCACAGAACAACAAGGAAGTCCAGCGATGTTAAACAGTGGGTTGGTATCTGCCCTAGGGGCTCTCTGGAGTTGAGCATCACAGGAACATTGGATGGACACCACAACGGAACGTGTTTGAAAGTTGCAATGAGAAGGGAAGTGTAAGCCGTGTGGCCACAGACCCATCAGTGGAATAATACGCTGCAGACCGACAATGTGATCAATTGCCCATAGCTGCTCTCTGAATTATTCCTCTTTGCCACATTGCCTTCTATCTGAATGAGCTTTGCCTATGTACGATGTCTATCATTGTTCTCTTCCTACCTATTCCACCATCCAATAACCATTTCCTTTGCCCCAGAACTGGCTGTGTTCCTCACACATTTACCCTTCAGTAAATATTTAAATGAAATGTTCAGGTCTGGGTTGGGGAAGCTGCAAATGTCCTGTACTTACCAGAAGGTCAGTAGATCAGTCAGCCAGGGCAGCAAGTTGGCTTAATTTATCTTTGATCACGTCCACTGAAATAAGAGGTAATATTATCCATTTGACAAATTCAATTTAGATTTTTTTCTGAAGTTGCAGTTTCTTTAATCGATGAACTGGACACTTGCGTTTCTGGAAATACCTGCAGTTTGACTGGGCTACTTTATACACCGCGGTAGCATATGAGCAAATAGTACAACTTCCTCGTGTGACCTTGAATCGAAAAAACACCCGCTGATAATCTGAGTTAATCACAAGGTTCTGACATTGCTACAGACAGTCACGGACTGCGAGCTTCATGCCCTTGTGTAAAGGAGAAAGAGGATTTGAGTTGAACAGGACTTCAGTTCATTTAACAGTAATGTAGAAAAGGCACTGGAAACTTCCAGAAGTGAAAATATCCCACTTCCCTTAAATATCTCCTCTCCACGTTTCTGTGAAGTTTTCACTGGGCTCATTGCTCAGACTATATGCACACTGAACCCTATCACCCACCAGCCAACGAACACTACTCCCTAAACTCCAGATACCCTTCATTAGATTGGATCCATTCCCCAGTATCGTGCATTCCAGAAATCTCCAGTCCTTTTGTAGTGCTGATCTCCATTGCCCCAAATGCCCATCCTTAATCCTCACATCACTGTCAATTTTCATTCATTCAGATTTCAAAGGGAATACTTACTGATTTTGTCTTCGACTTTATTGAGAAAACTCACAAATCTAGGCTTATGAATCTCTTCATCTGTTGGCCAATGAAATGAGAGACAATGTTAGGTGACCCTCATTAGTGTTCAGAGTTCTGTATTTGCACACGGTCACTGTGTGTCAGTGAGCACTGGGGTTTGCATAGTAACAAAGCAAATTCAGAGCCACACTAACATCAGAAAATAGATAATCCCACATTTCATTCTTCCTTTAGCAGAATCTTTAAATGAAGCACCAGAGTATGCCCAAGAATACCAGTATGTTCCACTCTTAACTTGCCCTTATCCCCCAGTGCAGGGATCAGTTCAGGGGCATTTCAGGATGGAGAAGGAATGCTGACATTGCTCTCTGTGTCACCTGGCATCAATAAACAAAACTGATGCACCTGAAGATTCCGTATTCTGCCCAGACCAAAGATCACAACTGGACCAGGAGGAGACTGCTCAGCCCCTCACCCATTCAGTGGGGTCCAGGCAGCCCATGCATCTCAATCACCACGGGTTGAACTAACAAGATGCAACTGACGTCACTCTCAGGATCAAACTAATCCACCTTCCTTCCTCAGGACCTTCAACATAGAACATAGAACAGTGTGTGCTCTTTGGCCCACGATGTTGGGTGGCCATTTTATCCGACTCCAAGATCAGCCTAACCATTCCCTCCCAAGTAGCCGCCCATTTTTCTCCCATGTATGTGTTTATCTAAGAGTCCTAATTCTGATGCCCCTCCCATCACACCTAGCAGAGCCTTCCCTCCAATCACCGGAGACTATGGATAATCCATCATATTAGACTTTCTGAACTGGGAAAATGTCTCTGTACATCCACCTGACGTTGCCTCTTATCATCCTAAACTTGTCTATCAATTCACCACTCATCCTTCTTCACTGCAAAGAGAAAAACCCTGAATTGCTAAACCTTTCCACAAAACACATGCTCTCCAAACCAGGATGCATCCTGGTAAATCTCCTCTGCACCCTCCATAAAGCACTTACTTCATTTATATAAGGAGGAAGCCTGAACTGAATATAATATTCCAATTCCAAAGTGATTAAATTCATCCATCACTTCTCAGCCCAACTCAGTATCCGATCAATGTCTTATTGTAACTGGCAGAACCTTCTCTACTACTCCACCAAACTTTGTATCATCTAGGAATTGAGGAATCTCCTCTTTCTACCTCCCTTTGCTTTCTGTAGGCAACACAATTGTGAATCCACACAACCAGGTTTCACTGTAGTCCATGATTCCTGATTTTCTAAATGAGTCTACATTGAGAAACCTGATACAAACACATCACTAAAATCCATATCGAAACATAGAACCATAGAACACTACAGCACAGTACAGGCCCTTCAGCCCTCCATGTTGTGCCAACCCATATAATCCTTAAAAAAAGTACTAAACCCACATACCGCATAACACTCCATTTTTGTTTCATCCATGTGGCTGTCCAAGAGTTTCTTAAATACCCTTAATGTTTTAGCTTCCACCACCATCACTGGCAAGTCATTCCAGAGGGTACTCACAACCCACTGTGTAAAAAAACTTACCCCTGATAACTCCCCTAAACTTTCCTCCTTTAATTTTGTACATATGCATCCTGGTGTTTGCTATTGGTGCCCTGGGAAACAGATTCTGATTATGCACCCTATCTTTGCTTCTCATAATCTTGTAGACCTCTATCAAGTTCCCTCTCATTCTTCTACGCTCCAAAGAGAAAAGCCCCAGCTCTGTTAACCTAGCTTCATATGACTTGTTCTCCAAACCAGGCCAAATCTTGGTAAATCTCCTCTGCACCCTCTCCATGACTTCCACATCCTTCCTATAATGAGGTGACCAGAATTGAACATAATACTCTTAAGTGTGGTCTCACCAGAGATTTGTAGAGTTGCAACATGACCTCTCTACTTTTGAACTCAATCACCCTGTTAATGAAGCCTAGCATCCCATAGGTCTTCTTAACCACCTTATCAACCTGTGCAGCGACCTTGAGGGATGTATGGATTTGAACCCCAAGGTCCCTTTGTCCATCCACACTCTTAAGTAACTGACCATTAATCCTGAACTCAGTGTGTAAGTGGATATATAACAATCCAGTCCACAGTTCCATCTTCATCAACATGTTTCATCACTTCCTCAAAGAATTCAAACAGTCCTCTGATATGCAACATGCCCACACAAAGTCATGTTGACCATCCCTAATCAGACTGTTTCTCCAAATTCTCCAGCTCATCGTCATTCTTAACATTGACATATTCTAGCATATCAGCCTGTTCAATGCTGTCCTCACATTCATCAAGGACCCTCTCACTAAAAATATTCAGTAAGAATCGCTCTGCCCTCCTCGGACTCTCAGCATATGTTTCTTCTATCCCTGATGCTCTACACTCACTCTAGTTACCCTGCTGTTTATTGTGCCATGACTGACCTTTGTTTCCTAAATTTGCACCTTCAACCTGCTTCCTCCTGTATTTCTCTTTTATCCTCCTGATGGTCAACATATCTTGTCAACCATGGTTCGTTCATCCTACAATCATCTGCCTGTGTTAATGGGACAAAGTTATACAGAAGCCTATTCTGTCAATCACCCACAGATGAGGAACATTTAACCTTTCAAGCTAAACATGCCTGAGACGTGTCAGGAAACTGGATTGTCTGGGGGAAGCCCAGGCCATCAGTGAAATGATACAAACCCCACACGGAGACCACTGGAGGTCAGAATCGAGCTCGGTTCATGAAACCATGAAGCTTCAATTTCACTAGCAGTGCCATCCCCCCAGTTTCAGAGTGTCCAGCATCTTCCTGAAGATATTGTCTCATTCCAGACATCTACACAGATTTCCATCCAGTGGTTCGCGAACCTCGTACTGAGAACCAACCAGCTCCCGCAGTGCCTCTTCTGTAATAGACAGAGAGCAATGTGTTGTGTTTAGTTGAGCTGATCACTGTGATTGTTTCGACATTCAATACAGACAGCTGGGAATCTTTGCTGTTTCCTCATTGGATTACCCAGAATCTGCTGAACGGAATGAAGCCATTTGGACAACAGTTGAGTGTTCGACACATCTCCCTCCCCTGCCCCACCCTGTCTCATCTCCCTCTTCAGAACATTGTTCTACTCCTTTGTCTGTCCAGCGTCAGGATAAAATCATCAATGTCACCTGTTGTTGTAGACGCTGATTCCAGAGTAGAGTCCGGGAAGTGGTGGGAGGGGAACCTGACCCGTCATTGTCAGGGAGAGACAGAAGGGGATGTGAACACTTACCCATTTCTCGCATGTCGAGCTCCCTCAGGGCAGAGTTGGACTAGTACTCATCATGCAGGGCCCCCTCTGGAATAAATATAACAGGCTGTAAGGTATCGTGACCACTCAGTGTTGACTATTTCCAAAACGGCTGCCTGGCGCTCTGTTTAATGTTCCCCACTGAGCTCAATCCAGAATGGACAGTATGTGCGTGGTATAATGGAAAGGTGTGTAATGAATAGATGGGAATGTGGTGAAAAGACACAGTGTCTCTGTCAGGTTGGTGTCTTATTAGTGAACCAGCACCAACATCCACCACAACATTAGTCAACATCACCAGTTTCCTGTGGACCTGCGTCTCTGACTCTGATGGCATTTCAGTATCCAGCACCTGTTGTCAGGCCTGCAGAAGCTGGAACCACCTAGACTCCACCCAGTTAACAGTAGTCACCTACCACTCATTTCCAACTCATGTCCTGCAGCCTATTTAAAGCCAGCCCTCGCTCACAACACTTGTTCTTTTATACGAACCAGCCAGCCTCAACTATTTGTTCCTCATCATCTATTACCTTGTTTCCATGTCAGTGTTGAGTGTCAGTTCTCTCTTGTGGCTCCTCATTGATTGTGATTTTGCAGTTTATTATTAAAGTCATCAATCCCCATGAAATAGTTTCCGCTGCTCTGCATTTGGGTCAAGTATCCTCTACAATTCCTGACATCCGCACACTTTAAGCAATGGACTCGGTTATCAGTTAGAGAATGACTTCTTGTTATTTCTATTTTCCACAAATTGTGTGTCCACTTCCTCCACCCCACCCTCTGAACTGTTGCACTTGTATCACCCAGAGCCCTTTGTCAAAGATGACTGCTCTGGTCTCTTGTTTCTAAAACTTGGGCAGTACAGGAAGTTCAATGTTTTTCTCAGGTTTAACAAAAGACAGAACCAATCTTTGAAGCCTGTGGTCTCTGTCCCACTGTTGACCTGTAAACTCCCTCACCCTCCATTCATCCATCCATCAGACAAATGTCCAGTAATTTTAACCCTTCTACCAATTCCACCAGAAATGGAAACATCATTGTGAGCAGACTTTCCTTTTCTCCAAAAATCTGTCTGATTGCTACTTTGTGCTGCCCGGATGTTATTGAGAATTTCAGGTAGTTCAATGACTCCATCCATCTCAATGATAAATGAATTTGGGATTTGTTGGAAGGATGAGCTGCTGTTTCACCTGAACACATTCAGCACTGCTGAACACACTGAGGTTGGAGCAGAGGTGTCGTCCTCCTTTACTGCCCTGGAGAACGGCAGCAGAGACAGAGACTGTGACTTGTGAGGTGCAGCTACATTCTCTCATTACCACTGCCTGCCATGCTCAATCCCTGAGGATTCAATACTGGGCTGGGGCTTGGCAAAGACTAAACTGCAGAGGAAGAGAGAATCAGTGTTGGAGTCACTCACCTGTCCCAGCAGAATGGAGGGTGACCACAGACAACAGGACCAAAAGCCAGAGTAGGGAGAATGCCTTCATTATTGCAGCTGTGATGTCGAGTGGTGAGCTGTCGTTCCTCCCGTCCTTTAAATACCCTCTTATCATCACATCTCAGAGCTGTTCCTCCCGACCTCAGCTTCCAGGAATATCTTTATCGTTTGGCTATCACCAGGTTGGTTGTTTGGATTCCAGGTAATAATCAATCGAGATAATGTCACACCTCAACTCTCTCCCCACATAATGTAAATACTTTTATTGTTCTTCCATTTCTTATGTCTGTTCCTGTTATTCAAATGAAGAAAACTTCACCATCTTTTAAGACCAATTGTAAATCAAACAATGAGCTTCTAACCTCTTACAAACACCTTCACTAGATGTGTCATCTCTGTCATGTCATTAACATATCTTCATTCTCACTGTTGTTACTTCCAGGCTCAATGTCCCCAATACTTCCCCTCCCAACTTCCAGTTCCCAGCTTCTAAATATCGACACACCAATGCTTCAGTCATTATCTAAACCACCATTTGAGCTTTACATGACAGGGTGGGGAGCCAGAGAGCACTGGGCTGTGAGGTTTCCAGAGCACCTGAAATTGAGTATCGTTGTCTTTACTAGATTTGTTAATCCCCAGTGTTTTCTGTTTAATCCTGTTATTTTTATATTGACTGGCACGTGTTTTCCACATTCTCTGATTATTTATGCAGACCCCCAACAAACAGCTTTGAGAAAGATCCTTCTCACACTGCCAAGCCCTCGATGTTTTAGAAACATAGAAACATGGAAAACCCACAGCACATTACAGGTTTTTCAGCACACAAAGCTGTGCCGAACATGTCCCTGCCTTAGAACTACCTAGGACTGACCCATAGCTCTCTATTTTTCTAAGCTCCTTGCAGACATCCATCCAGGAGTCACTTAAAAGACCCTATCATTTCCACCCCCACCACCGCTGCCAGCAGCACATTCCATGCACTCACCACTCCCTGCATAAAAAACTTACCCCCAACATCTCCTCTGTACCTACATCCAGGCACCTTAAAACTATGCCCTCTCGTGCTAGCCATTTTGGCCCTTGGGAAAAGCCCCTGACTATCCACACGATCAATGCCTCTCATTACCCTGTACACCTCTATCAGATCACCTCTCATCCTCCATTGCTCCAAGGAGAAAAAGTCGAGTTCACTCAACCTATTCTCATAAGGCATGTTCCCCAATTCAGGCAACATCTTTGTAAATCTCCTCTGCACCTTTTCTATGGTTTACACATCCTTCCTGTAGTGAGGCAACCAGAACTGAGCACAGTAGTCCATGTGGGGTCTGACCAGAGTCCTATATTGCTGCAACATTACCTCTCGGTTCTTAAACTCAATCGCACAGTTGATGAAGGCCAATGCACTGTATGCTTTCTTAATCACAGAGTCAATCTGTGCAGCAGCTTTGAGTGTCCTATGGACTCAGACTCTGATCCTCAACACAGCCAAGAGTCTTACCACTAATGTTATATTCTGCCATCGTATTTGACCTACCAAAATGAACCACCTCACACTTATCTGTGTTGAATTCCATCTGCCACTTCTCAGCCCAGTTTTGCATCCTATCAATGTCCCAGTGTAACCTCTGACAGTCCTCCACACTATCCACTACACCACCAACCTTTGTGTCATCAGAAAATTTACGAACTCATCCTTCCACTTCCTCATCCAGGTGATTTATAAAATTCACGAAGGGTAGAGGTCCCAGAACAGATCCCTGAGGCACACCACTGGTGACTGACCTCCATGCAGAATATGACCATCTACAACCACTCTTTGCTTTCTGCGGGAAAGCCATTTCTGGATTCACAAAGCAATGCCCCCTTGTATCCCATACTTTCTCAATAAGCCTTGCATGGCGTACCTTATCAAATGCCTTGCTAAAATCCACATACACTACATCTACAGCTCTACCTTCATCAATGTGTTTGGTCACATCCTCAAGAGTTTTGTTCGAACTCTTATTTATAAACCTGGTCACCGTGTCCATTTGCGAGTCTGTCTTTCCTCCACACTTGTTTTGCCTTCCACTATTTTACACCACAACTTTCTCCCCTACAGCCTGGATGCACCTCACCCCCTCTCATCTTAAAATCTAACTGTGATTAAACATTCAATCAACTCTCTTAATGACATCTTTGTCTCAGCGTCCGTATTTTCCGTGAGAACCACGGGAATTTTTCTCATGGAAAAGAAGGTTGATGTTCTGATTTAAAACATTTCGTCAAGAGATCACCTAACACTCATTCTCAAGTTTTCTTCTTCATCGTGTGTTATTTTATGGTGGTTGGCAAACCAACTTTAAGGTGCATTACTTACTGCTAGACTCGTGGTGTTCCGTTTTCAACCAAGTATGTCCTGGAGTACTCTGCTTTTAACAACCTAGTTCAACCTGCAGATCTCTATTTGCATTACTCTGTAATTTCAATTCCTCTTGCAATTGCTGTGTGTGCTCATTAGATAGCAATGCCGCCAATTTGCTTTGCTTCCCAAATGTTTGTCACATGATTTTCAAGTAATTGCATTGCCTCAACTACATTGATTTCATCTGCGTCATTTGTAAAACTAAAAGCTTCATGTTTGAGAATATTAATTATCGCATGCTTAACATTTAACAATTGCTGTTTTTCAAGTCTATCTGCCATTTGCAAGTTCTCCTTTTCTTGAATCAAAACCTGTAGTTATTTACTGAAATCTTGATGTTCTTCATTTGTTTCCATGTTTTTGCTTTATAATCTGAATATATATAATTCACTTTGATACTGTAGATAATTCCTTTTCCTTTTGTAACTTTGTAAAAAGTTCCTCCATTTCTTAATCTGTTTTCCATGTCACTGAATTTTTGACGAGAATTTTTTTCAAAAACGTCTCTTTTAAATGTAGTGCAGTTTCATCCAATCTCTTTTCTAACTCACAGTCTTTCTTATTGAGTACTTCTATTTTTTTTTGGAGTTCTGCACATTTACCCTGGGTTTCAACCATGTTTCTTGTACACATAAAATCTGAGGTTTTTCCTTAAGTTCGGATACATATTTCTTAAATTCTTGACCATTTGCAACAAGACCTAGCATTCATTGTAATATATATACTGCCATTAATATCCGGCCTCTCCTGCCTGTGAACTCTTTGATCCTCTATTCAGTGTTATTTGACTACTTCCCACCTAAGCCCTGTAATATCAAGATATTTTTCTGCAAACTTGACTATATTTTTAATTTTTTTTGGTTCTTTTGTCTGTTTGCACTGAACAGTTAATTGCATCTGCCATAAACAGCACAAAATCCTTTCAAGTCATTATTAGTGTATCGTTATTTATCATATGACAGCCCTCACAATTCACCAGTTTATTATTCCCTGTATTTGTTTGCTTGATAGCCTTCTCCTTTACAGTGAATGCTTTCACTGCCTCCGCATAGCTAATCCCTGAAGTTACTTTAACATATTGTACCTCAGCTGTCTACTTGCTATCAATGCACCCTTGATAAGCTGCATTGTGTTCCCCGCCACAATTGCAGCATTTCAGACTAGCTCCCACTTCACATTTCCCGTTTTCTTGTTCTCCAGCACATATCCCACATTTTTAGCATCTTAAAAGTGGTGGTACATATTTTCTGACCTCATAACACATATACCCTAAATAAACTTTAGTTGGCAATCTCTCATCATCAAAGTTAATCATAATCGATAAATGACCACACTTTTTCCATTTCTTGTAACTTTCAAACGTTTGGTCTCAATAAATTTTGCTCCTTTTATGTTCTGTTTAATCTCATCCATAGTAACTTTTGTTCAAAACTTATTTTCCCAAAATAACTCCTCTAGTCCACTTTCTATTGTTGGGAATTGAGAATTGTACATTTTTGCTGTCCATTTTATATAACTGTATCACTTTGCCTTGCAGAACACTATCCTGACAAATCACTAATAGCTATCCATTTCGTAATACCTTTGCTCTTTTGACTTTGCCTATAAGTTTATTGGCTACCTTCGTCAAATAAATCGGGTTCAAATCATCAAAAGATCATCGCTCAGTTTGATAATTGCTTTAATCTCATCTTCTTTCCATTGTTTTGCTAACCTACTTTGGTCATCCCCTGACTCCTCAGAGTTTGACATCTCATACCCCTGTTTTCTTTTCTTGCTTTTTCCACTCCATACCTCTTTCCCGCCAACCTCCATCTCTAACTCACTTCCTGAATCGTCACTTCCTCCTGCTATCCTCCGTTCATTCACAATCGAGTTATTTAGCCAACTGCCATCCTTCCTCCACTCATGTGCTCAAACCCCAACAATCTGGCCCAAGTCAGGACACTCCAAGAGTACTCCAGCTCTCACCTGTTTCTCATTATTACCTGTTTTGCTGCCACTTCTGTCTCATTGTGCTCCACCTATCATCTGCTTCTCTGTTTATTGCTCAGTGTATTTTCATCCTATGTTTTCACCTGTTTGTTGCCAGATTGTGCCAGTGAATTTTCCTGAGCCTTTCCAGCATTTGTATCAGTACTCTGTCTGTCTGAATATTGACTCTACCTGTTTCCTGATTCTGGGTTTTGGATTTCTCTGGATGTTTTGTCTTTTGCCTGAACTTTGGCACCAACACTGTTTGCACCTCGGGATTTGTTACTCAATTAATATCACTGTGTGCACAGCACTGCGTCTGAGATTGGATCCCTGCTCCAGCACTCTGACAAGAACCAAACTGGTGATAACCAGAGGGACAAACGATAAAGATGTGCTTGGAAGCTAAGGTGGGGAGGAACAGCTCTGAGATATGATGATAGGAGGGTATTTAAAGGACTAGAGGAATGGCAGCTCACCTTTCGACATCACAGCTGCAATAATTAAGGCATTCTTCCATCTCGGAATTTTGGTCGTGTTGTCTGTGGTCGCCCTCCATTCTGCTGGGGCAGGTGAGTGACTACAACACCGACTCTCTCTTTCAGTGCAGTTTAGTCTCAGTCAAGTCCCAGAATCCTCAGGGATGAGCATGGCAGGCAAATGTGATGAGAGAATGTAGCTGCATCTTGCAAGTCACAGTCTGGTCCTCTGCTGCCATTCTCCAAGGGCAGTAAAGGAGGACGACACCTCTGCTCCAACCTCAGTGTGTTTAGCAGTGCTGTACGTGTTTAGTTGAAACAGCAGCTCAGTCCTTTCAACAAATCCCAACTTCATTTCTCATTGAGATGAATGGAGTCACTGAACAATCTGAAATTCTGATTAACACCCGGACAGCACAAGGTAGCAATCAGACAAATTATTTGTTGCTTTCAGTGTGGTGGGAAAAAGGAGAGTCTGTCCACACTAATGTTTCCATTCCTGGTGGAATTGGTAGAAGGGATAAAATTACTGGGCATTTGTCCGATGGATGGGGAGAGGATTTGCAGGTCAACAGTGGGACAGAGACCACAGGCTTCAAAGATTGGTTCAGTCATTTTGTCAAACCTGAGAAAAACATTGAACTTCCTGTACTGCCCAAGTTTTAGAAACAAGAGACCAGAGCAGTCATCTTTGACAAAGGGCTGTGGATGATCCAAGTGCAACAGTTCAGAGGGTGGGGTGGAGGAAGTGGACACACAATTTGTGGAAAATAGAAGTAACAAGAAGTCATTCTTTAACTGATGAGCCAGTCAATTGCTGAAAGTGTACGGGTGTCAGGAATTTTAGAGGAGACTTGACCCAAACACAGAGCACCAGAAACTATTTCATGGTGATCAATGGCTTCAATAATAAACTGCAAAATTACAATCTATGAGAGGCCACAAAACAAGACACTCAACACTGACATAGCAGCAAGGAAATAGATGATGAGGAGCAAATTGTTGAGACTGGCTGGTTCATATGAAAGAACAAATGTTGTGGGTGGGAGCAGGGTTTCAATGGTCTGAAGGTGATGAGTTGGAATTGAGTGGCAGGTGACTTTTGTTATCTGGGTGGAGTCTAGGTGGTTCCAGCTTGTGAAGGCCTGACAACAGGTGCTTGATACTAAAATGATATCAGAGTTAAAGATGCAGGTCAACAGGAAACTAGAGATACTCACTGATGTTGTCATGTATGTTGGTGCTGGTTCACTAATAACACACCAGCCTGGCAGAGACACTGTGTCTTTTCACCACATTCCCATCTATTCATTACACACCTTCCTGTTATACCATGCACACATTGTCCATTCTGGATTCAGTGCAATGGGGAACATTAAACAGAGGGACAGGCAGCCGTTTAGGAAATAGTCAACTGTGAGTGGTCAGGAAACCATACAGCCTGTAGCATTTATTCCAGAGGAGGCCCTGCATGAGGACTACGAGTCCGACTCTGCCCTGAGGGAGATCGACATGCGAGAACTGAGTGAGTTTTCACATCTCCTTCTATATCCCTCTGGGCTGTCAGTGACGGGTGAAGTTCCCCTCGCACCACTTCCCCAGCTCTACTCTGGGAGCAGCGTTTACAACAACGGGTAACATTGACATTTTTGAACTGAAGCTGGAGAGACAAAGGAGTAGAACAACTTTCTGAAGGAAGAGATGAAGCAGGGTGGGGCAGGGGAGGAACACTCAACTGTTGTCCAAATGGCTTCACTCTGTGTCACTTCACGGTAATCTAATGAGGAAATCTTTGCTAAGATTCCCAGCTGTCTGTATTGAACGTAGAAACAATCACAGTGATCAGCTCAACTGAACACAACACATTGCTCTCTGTCTATTATAGAAGAGGCACTGCGGGAGCTGGTTGGTTCCCAGTACCAGGTTCGTGAACCACTGGATGGAAATCTGGGTCAGAGTCTGGAATAAAACAATATCTTCAGGAAGAGGCTGCTGACTCTGAAACTGTGGGGAAGGCACTGCTAGTGGAGCAAAGCCTCATGGCTTCTTGAACCGAGTTCGATCCTGACCTCCAGTCAGGTTTGTATCATTTCACTGATGGCCTGGAAGTCCTCCAGTCACTCCAGTTTCCTGCCACGTCTCAGGCATGTTCAGCTTGAAAGGTTAATTGTTCCTAGTGTGTGGGTGATTGACAGAATGGGCTTCTGGATAGCTTTGTCCCATTAATGCAAAGAAACAATCGTAGGGTGAAGGAACCATGGTTGACAAGGTATGTTGAACATCAAGAGGATGAATGAAAAATACAGGAGGAATCAGGACAAATATACAGAATTAGGAAGCAAAACTCAGACATGGCACAAGAAAGTTACAAGGTGACCAAGAAGGAGACGAGGAATCATCGTAAGAGAGCTGGAAAGGGGCAGGAGATTCCCTTAGCACATAGGATAAAGGAAACCCCCATGGTGTACCATTCATACGTGAAGAACAGGAGGATGACTCCAGTGAGAGTAGAGCATCATGGATAGACGAAACATGTGGCTAGAGTCTGAGGAGGCAGGGGTGATTCTTAATGAATATTTTTAGTGAGAGGGTCCTTGATGAATGTGAGGATAGCGATGAACAGGCTGATATGCTGGAATATGTCAATGTTAAGAAAGATGATGTGCTGGAGTATTTGGAGAAACATAGTCTGATTAGGGATGGTCAACATGAGTTTGTGCAGGCATGTTGTATATCAGAGGCCTGACTCAATTCTTTGAGGAAGTGACAAAAAACACTGATGAAGATGGAATAGTGGACTGGATTGTTATACAGTATATGGATTTTGGTGATGTGTTTGTATCAGGTTTCTCATAGACATAGGAATCATGGACTACAATGAATCTTGGCTGTGTGGATTCAGAGTTGTGTTGTCTGCAGAAGGCAGAAGAAAGTAGTAAGGGCAGATTCATAAATTCCTTGATGACACCAAGTTTGGTGGAGTAGTATAGAAGGTTGTTGCCAGTTACAGCAGGACATTGATCGGATATCAAGCTGGGATGAGAAGTGATGGATGAATTCAATCAGAAAAGTGTGAGGTGGTACAGTGTGGAATTGGAATATTATGTTCAGTTCAGAACATCACCTTATGTAAATGATGTGATTGCTTTAGGGAGGGTGGAGAGGAGTTTTACCAGGATGCACCCTGGTTTGGAGAGAATGTGTTTTGTGGATAGATATAACAATCCAGGGTTTTTCTCTTTGTAGTGAAGAAGTATGAATGATGAATTGATAAGCACATTCAAGATAATAAGGGGCAAGGTCAAGTAGATATACAGAGATATTGTCTCAGGGAGAAAAGGCTAATATGAGGGACCATACATAGTCTCAGGTGATTGGTGGAAAGGTGCTGCTAGGTGTGATGGGAGGGGCATCAGAATTAGGGATATTTAATATACTTTTCGATAGGCACATGGATGAAAGAAAATGGGGGCTGTGTGGATCTGTAATTGATCTGTGTGAAGATTGATCTTCGAAACATGGAGTGGAGACATTGGTAACGTTATCATGGGAACTGGGATATTTTCACTTCTGGAAGTTTCCAGTGCCTTTTCTAAGTTACTGTTAAAGGAACTGAGGTCCTGTTCAACACAAATTCCCTTTCTCCTTCACTCACGGGATGAAGCTCTCAGTCCGTGACAGATGGTAGCAATGTTGGAAACTTCTGATGACTCAGATTATCAGTGGGTCATTTTTTGATTCGAGATCACGAGAGGACATTGTAGTTTTCTCATAGGCTTCCGCTGTGTATAAAATAGTCCAGAAAAACTGGAGTTATCTCCAGAAATACAGGTGTGCACTTCATCGATTAAAGAAATTGCAATTTAAAAAAAAATCAAAATTGAATTTGTCAAATAGATAATATCTCTTTTTTCCAAAAATGCAATCAAAGGAACATTAAACAAACCTGGTGCTCTGGCTGAGTGATCTACTGACCTTCTGGTAAGTAGTGGACATTTGCAGCTGCCCCCAACTTGGAGCTGAACATTTCATTCAAATATGTACTGAGGAGTAAATGTGTAGGGAACACAGCAAGTTATGGGGCAAAGAAAACAGTTATTGGAGGGTGAAATAGGTAGGAACAGAACACTGATAGAGATTGTTCGTGGGCAAAGCTCATTCAGATGGAAGGCAGTGTGGCGAAGTCTGAGGTCATCCACCTTTGATCAAAGAGGAATAATTCCGAGAGCAGCTGTGGGCAATTGACTAGATCGATCACTACAATAGCATTGTTGGTCTGCAGCGTATTATTACACTGATGGGTCTGTAGCCACATGGCTTACACTTCCCTTCTCATTGCAACTTTCAAACACGTTCCTTTGTGGCGTCCATCCAATGTTCCTGTGATGCTCAACTCCAGAGAGCCCCTAGGGCAGATACAAACCCACTGTTTAACATCGGTGGACTTCCTTGTTGTTCTGTGGAGGTCTTCAAATCAATGCTCCTGTTTTCAGCAAGATGCATTTAGAAAGTCTCATTCAGTTTCTGTTCCTTTGTTTACACACAGATTTATCATTATACAGACCTAGTGTAATACAGAACAATAATGCAATAGGAAGGTTAATTCATCTGCTTGCTTTCTGGTGCAGTTTAATCGATCCGATTCACCTTGGAGAAAAGGACTGCTTAATGACTACTGAAAATCTGAACTACAACTCCAGCTTTCATCTACATGTGTGGGCACTAAAGAGTTATGGATGGTGCTTTAACAAGTGAAATTTCTGCTCATGACTCCGTGCGAGACACTGAATTACCTTAACCCTCTTCCTTACCTTTCTTGCCTGTGTGTTTATATAACCTAAGCAAAGCAATTTAAAAAAATAATAACAAATTGGTGATAAAACAGTTGTTCCTCATTGTGTCGCTGAGAATTTGTGGCTACTTCTGGCTCCCATTATGACATTGCTGGAATGAATCCAATCAGTGTCTGTTGCACTTCACACCGCAGCACTGTCGTAACTTGTATCAGTGCCAGCCTGGTCACTCAGTGTAATGAATAGCATCTATTCCTTTCCTTGTTATCTACAGTATTCATCACCCTTCACCAACACCTCTCCACTCACACTGAGATGCTGAGGCGTTTTTGTTGGTGCTGAGAGCAATTTAATGGAAGCTCTAATTGATGTTCAGCTCCGGGTTTGAGGAACTGAGTATTTCCAATACTTACCGGAAGGTCAGTTGGTCACTTAGCCAGAAGAATGTTTTTGTGGTATGGTTCATTCCATGCACTTTTTGAAACAAGGGATAATATTATCTATTTGACTGATTCAATTTAGAGTCTTTTCTGAATTTTCAGTTTCTTTAATCGATGAGCCGGACACTTGCATTTCTGGAGATATCTCCAGCTTGTCTGGGCTACTGCATACACCGTGGTAGCAAATGAGTGAATACTACAACTTCCTCACGTGATCTCGAATCAAAAAATGACCCGCTGACAATCTGAGTCATCACAAGGTTCCGATATTGCTACCGTCAGTCATGGACTGAGAGCTTCATGTCCCTGTGTAATGGGAAAAAAGTAGATCTGTGTTGAATAGGAGTTCAGTTCCTGTAACAGTAACATAGAAAAGGGACTGGAAACTTCCAGAAGTGAAAATATCCCAGTTCCCATGATAACGTTCCCAATGTCTCCTCTCCATGTTTCTGTGAAACTTACAGAGGGCTCATTACTCAGACAACATGCACACAGAACCCTATCACCCACCAGCCAACGAACACCACTCCATAAACTCCAGGTACCTTCGATTAGAGTGGATCCATTCCCCAGTATCAAGTGCATTCCAGAAATCTCCAGTCCTGTCCTGATGCTGATCTCCATTGCCCCAAATGTCCATCCTTAATCTTCACATCCCTGTCAATATTCATTCAATCAAATTTCACAAGAAATACTTACTGATTTTCTCCTTGACTTTCTTGATAAAGTCAGACAGCCTTCCACGTCTCTGCAGCATTTCATCTGTTGGCCAATGAAATGAAAGAGAATGTGAGGTGACCAACGTTAGTGTTCAGAGTTCTGTATTTGCTACGCGGTCACTATGTGTCACTGATCACTGGGTTTGCACAGTAACAAAGCAAATTTTAAGCCACAGTGACATCAGAAAATAGATACTCACACATTTCATTCTTCCTTTAGCAGAATCTTTAAATAAAACACCAGAGTATGCCCAAGAATACCAGTGTGTTCCACTCTTAACAAGACCTCTTCCCCCAGTGCAGGGATCAGTTCAGGGGCATTTCAGGATGGAGAAGAAATGCTGACATTGCTCTCTGTGTCACCTGGTGGCAATAAACAAAACTGACACACCTGAAGATTCCATATTCTGCTCAGACCAAAGATCACAACTGGACCAGGAGGAGACTGCTCAGTCCCTCACCCATTCAGTGGGGTCCAGGCAGCCCGTGCATCTCACACCCCACCGATTGAACTAACAAGATGCAACTGGCGTCACTCTCAGGATCAAACTAATCCAGCTTCCTTCCTCACAACATTCAACATAGAACATAGGACAGTGTATGCTCTTTCGCCCACAATGTTGGGTAGCCATTTTACCCTACTCCAAGATCAATCTAACCCTTCCCTCCCACATAGCCGTCCATTTATCTCCCAAGCATGTGCTTATCTAACAGTCTCTTAAATGTCCTTAATTCTGATACCCCTCCCATCACACCTAGCAGAGCCTTTCCTCCGATCACCTGAGACTATGGATGGTCTCTCATATTAGCCTTTTAGCCAGGGGACAATGTCTCTGTATATCCACCTGACGATGCCTCTTATCATTCTAAACTTGTCTATCAATTCACCACTCATCCTTCTTCACTGTAAAGAGAAAAACCTGGATTGCCAAACCTATCCACAAAACACATGCTCTCCAAACCAGGGTGCATCCTGATAAATCTTCTCTGCACCCTCCCTAATGCACTAACGTCATTTACATAAGGAGGAATCCTGAACTAAACATAATATTCCAATTCCAAAGTGATTGAATTCATCCATCATTTCTCAGCCCAGCTCAGTATCCGATCAATGTCCTGTTGTAATTGACAAAACTTCCATTACTACTCCACCAAACTTTGTATCATCTAGGAATTGAGGAATCTACCCTTTCTACCTCCCTCTGCTTTCTGGAGAAACACAATTCTGAATCCACACAACCAAATTTCACTGTAGTTCATGATTCCCGATTTTCTAAATGGAGTCTACAATGAGAAACCTGATACAAACACATCACTAAAATCCATATATAACAATCCAGCCCACTGTTCCATCTTCATCAATGTGTTTCGTCACTTCCTCAAAGGATTCAGACAGGCCTCTGATATACCACATGCCCACACAAACTCATGTTGACTATCCCTAATCAGACTATGTTTCTTCAAATTCTCCAGCATGTCATTTTTCTGAACATTGACATATCAGCCTGTTCAACAATCAAGTATGTGATGAATATATTTGATTACAAATATTCATTAAGAATTGCCTCTCTCTCTTTGGACTCTCAGCACACGTTTCTTCTATCCATGATGCTCCCCATTCCCTCTCGTTACCCTCGTGTTTATTGTGCTGTCTGATTTTGCTTCCTAATTCTGTATATTTGTCCTGTTTCCTCTTGTATTTCTCTTTCATCCTCTTGATGGTCAACATACCTTTTCAACCATGGTTCCTTCACCCTACAATTGTTTCATTGCGTTAATAGGACAAAGTTATCCAGAAGCCCATTCTGTCAATCACCCATACACTAGGAACAATTAACCTTTCAAAGCTGAACATGCCTGAGACGTGGCAGGAAACTGGAGTGACTGGAGGACTTCCAGGCCATCAGTGAAATGGTACAAACCCCACACAGAGACCACTGGAGGTCAGGATCATGAGGCTTCAGCTCCACTAGCTGTGCTAAGCCACATTTTCAGAGTGACCAGCCTCTTTCTGAAGATATTGTCTCATTCCAGACTCTTACCTAGATTTCCATTCAGTGGTTCGCGAACCTCGTACTCAGACCCAACCAGCTCCCGCAGACAGAGAGCAATGTGTTGTGTTCAGTTGAGCTGATCACTGTGATTGTTTCTACATTCAATACAGACAGCTGGGAATCTTGGCTGTTTCCTCATTAGATTACCCTGAACCTGTTGCATGGACTGAAGCCATTTGGACAACAGTTGAGAGTTCGACACATCTCCCTCCCCTACCCCACCCTGCCTCATGACCCCCACAGAATATTGTTCTACTCCTTTGTCTCTCCAGCATCAGGCTAAAAATATCAATGTTACCCGTTGTTGTAGATGCTGCTCCCAGAGTAGAGCTGGGGAAGTGGTGGGAGGGGAGCCTCACCCGTCACTGTCAGCACAGGGAGAGGCAGAAGGGGATGTGAACTCTTACCCAGTTCTTGCTTCTCAAGCTCCCTCAGGGCAGAGTCGGACTCGTACTCCTCACGCGGGGCCTCCTCTGGAATAAATGCAACAAGCTGTAAGGTATCCTGACCACTCAGAATTGACTATTTCCTAAATGGCTGCCTGTCCCTCTGTTTAATGTTCCCCACTGAGCTGAATCCAGAATGGACAATGTGTGAGTGGTATAACGGAATGGTGAGTAATGAATAGATGGGAATGTGGTGAAAAGAGACAGTGTCTCTGCCAGGCTGGTGTGTTATTAGTGAACCAGCACTAACCTACATGACAACATCAGTGAATATCTCCAGTTTCCTGTGAACCTGCATCTGTGACTGATGTCATTTCAGTATCCAGCACCTGTTGTCAGGCCTGCACAAGCTGGAACCACCTAGACTCCACCCAGGTAACAGGAGTCACCTAACACTAATTTCCAATTCATCTCCTGCAGCGTTTTCAAACCCAGCTCTCAGCCACAACACTGGTTCTTTCATACGGACCAGCCAGCCTCAACTATTTGTTCTTCATCATCTATAACCTTGTTTCCATGTCAGTGTTGAGTGTCAGTTCTCTCTTGTTTTGTGGCCCCTCATAGATGGTGTTTTTGCAGTTTATTATTAAATTCATCAATCCCCACAAAATAGTCTCTGCTGCTCTGCATTTGGGTCAAGTCTCCTCTGCAATTCCTGACACCCGGATACTTTCAGCAATGGACTGGGTCATCAGTTAAAGAATGACTTCTTGTTAATTCTATTTTCCACAAATTGTGTGTCCACTTCCTCCACCCCATCCTCTGAACTGTTGCACTTGGATCACCCACAGCCCTTTGTCAAAGATATCTGTTCTGTTTTCTAGTTTCTAAAACTTGGGCAGTGCAGGAAGTTCAATGTTTTTCACAGGTTTGACAAAAGACAGAACCAATCTTTGAAGCCTGTGGTCTCTGCCACACTGTTGACCTGTAAACTCGTTCTCCGTCCATCCATCGGTAACCGGTCCAGTAACTTTATCCCTTCTGTTAATTCCACCAGAAATTGAACATTAATGAGGACAGACTCTTTTTTTTAAAAACACACTGAAAGCAACAAATCATTTGTCTGATTGCTACCTTGTGCTGTCTGGGTGTTATTTAGAATTTCAGATTGTTCAGTGACTCCATCCATTTCAATGATAAATGAAGTTGGGATTTGTTGTAAGGGTGAGCTGCTGTTTCACCTGAATGTGTTCAGTATTGCTGAACACACTGAGGTTGGAGCAGAGGTGTCGTCCTCCTTTACTGCCCTGGAGAATGGCAGCATGGACACAGACTAACTTGGGAGATCAGCTACATTCTCTCATCACCTCTGCCTGCCACGCTGAATCCCTGACGATTCAGTACTGTTCTGGGGCTTGACTGAGACTAAACTGCACAGGAAGAGAGAATCGGTGTTGGAGTCACTCACCTGTCCCAGCAGAATGGAGGGTGACCACAGACAACATGACCAAAAGCCCGAGAAGGGAGAATGCCTTCATTATTGCAGCTGTGATGTCGAGTGGTGAGCTGCCGTTCCTCCCGTCCTTTAAATACCCTCCTCTCATCACATCTCAGAGCTGTTCCTCCCCACCTCAGATTCCAGGAATATCTTTATCATTTGTCACTCTGGTAACCGCCAGGTTGGTTCTTTGGATTCCAGGTAATAATCAATCACGATAATGTCACACCTCAACTCTCTCCCCACATAATGTAAAAGCTTTTACTGTTTTTCCATTTTTACTGTCTATTCTTGTTATTCAGATGAAGAAAACAGCTCATCTGAGAGAGACTGGGAAATAAGAACAGACCAAGACTGCAGTTCTGCTGAGGGAAAATGGGGAAATTGGTGAATACAATAATCCCAAGTTCACTGTGGAAGAAAATTTAAAGCATTATTACCGAGACCACAGTGTTAAGCCATTTCTGTCACGACAACAGTACTGTCTGTTCTTGGTAAACTGCCATCTAACTAACCATTCCTAGCTATAAGTAACTGACTCGCATGCTTGCTTGTACTTTAGGAAGGATGGGGTATCTTGTTTCTCTTCGGAATCATCGTTGGGGAATCTGCCCTAAGACACATAAGACACAATTTTACCAGCAAGAGCAAGGAAGGGGAAATGGAAAAGGGGGACAGACTCGGGGACAAAGAAGGGGCAAATCCCAGGATATGTGCTGCGAAGAGTGGGAGGAAGGGAAACTGGGCCAGGGAGTATCAAAGTGCCCCCTGCAGAGAGTCCGCAAAACCGACTGAACAAAATGACAGCGGAATCACCTCCTTCACTAATGGCAACCCTTTTCCACAAGAATAGGGGGGCTGGGGGAGGTGGTGGTGCAAGGAGCAGTTATATCACTTACCCAAGACTCCGAAATGCAACCCATGGTAACCGTTAGAAAAGGAGACACTCTTTTCCGAGCCTTGGTGGACGCTGGCACTACCCTGTCCTCTGTACCCCCTCCCTGGGATTACCCCTAAGCCAGAACAGGGTAATAACCGTGGGAGTAGCCGGCAGTCCCCTGTCAGAACCCCTAACAAAGAAAGACGCTTTGTGTCTGGGAGACAATGGTATAGAAGAAACTTTGATAGTATCCGAAACTACTCCCTTGCTCCTGTTGGGACGCCAGGCTGTGTGCAAACCAGGAGCTGCTATTTACTTCACCCCTCAGGGCTTGTATATGGAAGTACCCTCGCCTCGGACACATCAGTTAACGTCCCTGCTCCTTACTCTCAAAGCTAAACTTGAACCAATATTATACTGCTGGTAACTGGGGGGCAACCCTCTACAGTTAAGATGTGCCGATTAAGGGAAGAACCTGAGAGGCTGACTCCATCGGCTCTTGCTGAAGCTTTGTGGAGCTTGCTGCAATTGGTTCAACACCACTCCCGTTTACACTGCACTGCCTCATCTGACCCTTGCCATGCGGCCTCCCCATCAGGTGAAACAGTTAGGCCCCATAATTAAGCAGTATCAACTGGCCCCCGAGGCAGAAGAGGGCATAGCACGGTCATAGACTGTTTGCTCCAACATGGAGTTCTCAAGCCTACTGTCAGCCCCTGTAACACACCAATACTGCCTATAGCCAAAGTTGGACGTCCTAATGAGTGGCACTTTGTGCAAGATCTAAGAGCTGTAGACAATATTGTAATTCCCATAGCCCCAGTGGTACCTGACATTAATATGACTCTTTCATCTATTCCATCTGACGCTACTCTGTCTACAAGGGACCAAAGATGCATTGGTTGGGTGGAGCTGGAGTTCATAGGAGGGTTAATTCATGTTGTGGGTGGTAGCCACTCTAATACCTTTTTATCCTTATGCCATACTTACGCTAAGCAGGTAAAGCAGGGAGCCTGTTGGATATGCTCTGAAGTCCCGCAGCACAGTAAAACCATGATAGCAATGTCTATGGTTCTCCTTACTCAAAATGAAACCAGGTCTATTATGTGGTACTCGAGTGGGAGGAATGGAACTAGGAAAGATGATAAATGTGCCAGGAGCCAGGATAGAGACCAGTGCTACCCGTGTTGTTTTGAGGGATGGTATCTCTGGCCACCCCCGAAGGATCCCTCAAAATTGAAACTTATAATTAAAGTAGATCCTTCTCCTGAACCCGTGGATACCACCTGTTATTGTAATCACAACTCTAGTGCCCCTTATCAGCTGGGGAATAGTACCTGTACCTGGCAGGCAGACACTGTGAACTTTTCCAGTGGAGGATTCAGGCCTGTGAATGGGGCCTATTGTGTATGTGGAAATCGAGCCTACCCAAGGTTACTGGGGGAGCAGCCAGATCCTGATGGGAAAGGTAAAACCATAATCCACCAGGAGGATAAGGGATGGTGCTGTTATTTAGCATACTTAGTGCCCCACTTAAGGGTTATGAATCATCCCAAGGAACTCCTCATTGGACTAGGACAAGAAGGGACATATCAGTGGCGGAATGGTTTGGGATGATAATGTTTCCTAAGTATGGGATGGTTCGAACTGCCACAGAAATAATTAAATTGTCTGCTGCATTAGAAGAATTAGCCAATAGCACTGCTGAAGCTCTTGAAGAAACTCAGTCTCAAGGCATAACTACTGAAATGATTGCCATACGACAGACAGTTTTGCAAAATCGGATGGCCCTTGATTTTATATTAGCTGAAAAAAGTCGAACCTGTGCTATGATAGGGAAGGAATGTTGTATTTATATCCCTGATGCCTCAGAGAATATAACTGACTTTGGCCAGCACATTACGGGGAAGTTTAAGGAGATGAGGAAGGTGGGAAACAGCTGAAAAGCAGTGCGGGATCTTGGTGGGAAGGAATATGATAGTTTTCCAGATGGGGAAGCTGGATCACACATGGAACTATAATAGTGGCCATGATATGTGTTTCAGGGTGTTGTGCATGCGGGGCATTGAGGTTATCCTGTAGTCTGTTAATGAAGAAAGTTTTGTCTGGCCCTGAAGTCCCTAGGGTACTCCAAATGGTAAGAGATAAATCTGGTGGGGTGAAGAGGTTTACCCAAAGAAAGAAGGACCCTTCCCCTTTGGATATGAACCCCCTTTGGAGGAAGAGGAGGAAATACCAAATGAGGAAGGGTGATCTAAAAGATCAACAAGAGAGGGAAAGTGGAAGAAAATTTAAAGCTTTATTACCTATTAGGGACCATTTCTGCCACGACAGCAGTACTTTCTGTTCTTGGTAAACTGCCAACTAACTAACTGTACCTAGCTATAAGTAACTGACTCACAGGCTTGCTTGTACTTTAAGCAGGATGGGGTATCTTGTTTCTCTTTGCAATCTTTGTACTGTAATCTGCCCTAATGCTGCAGGCAGAGTAACTTCTAAGCAGATTGGTGTTTCGAGTTATCACCTAAAACATGCTGTGAAATTGCTCTATTCTATTTGTGTGATTAAATGCTTCTTGTCACGTAGATTTTGACTATACAATATGAGTGTAATCGTGTATTGGGCAGAGTCTCGAAACTCCACTTTTTATGTGTCTGAGCTCTCCATGATATCATGCTACAATAAAGGCTTTCTGAAGCAAACTCTCTCTGTGTCTGACTAACATTTTTCCGCGACATTCACCAAGGCTTCAGACACATATGAGGTGAATTCATAGAAGTTTGTCTCACACTGAGACCACCTCTGGATCAGTTCCAGCACTTTTCCCTTTCCTGTTCCAGTGGTTCTCACTTTTCCCAGACTCATTCTCAGATTCCCACTTCACCACAGGTTCTCTCCATCCACCCTCGTGTCCACCTTTGGAATGCACTGAACACTCAGTCAATATGTGTTTGCTGCCCTGACCTTGATCCTGACATCATTGACAGCTCGTCATACTTAAGGGAAGCAGTTTCTCAGTTCTGAACGAACCTCTTCACCCCACGTTTGGGGATTGGTCTGTGTTCCCACTGTGATGTATCCCTTCTTGCCCAGTCTGTGATCCATTGGGACCCACCTTCACCAGTTCTGCTTCCTCACCATTCCCCGACTACTCACATTCACACTGCACCAGGCCACAGAGAACATTGGGACTGGTGTGACCCAGGACCAAATTTCAAACCCCAGTGATCAGAACTCCATATACTGTAAATATTGAACAGTTTAGGCAGTTTCTGAGGTGTGAGAGAGATGTAATAATTGGTTTCAACATCCTACCAGATCTTCAAAAACCAGATTCCTTTCAGCTCAAACAAAATCAGGAACTCCAACTACATTTACATCATCTCAGATAAAATGATTCCTGATCGATCCCAGTGCATTTCTCTGGAGAGTCACTTCTTCCACTTGAGGAAATCCTGTTTTCCCAACTCTCGTCCCATATATTATCTTGTATTTTTGTACAACACCGGAAGACTATTGGACCTAAAGTGTAACTGCCGGCTCTCTCCGTAATCCAATTAAACCCATTTCAGTGCAACGTAATCACTCTCTCTCAAAGTCCAGCAATTCACCCTAAATTATCCTTCTTACCACTACACCAGGGCTGATTTACAGGAACCAATTAACATCCCAGCCTGCACTTCTATGGGATGTGGGAGGAATCCAGATCACCAGGAGTAAACCACAGAGTCACTGGGAGATGGTAAAAAACCACACAGACAGTATCAGGGTCAGGATCCAACCCGGCTCTCTGGAGTTGTGAGATTAAAGAACTAACATCAGTTACTGAGACCTTCACTGCTTTATGTTGTGTTACATTCTCTTGTATGACATTTTTGGTCTCCATCTCCCTGGAGGCTACATCCACACTGCCCCTACAGCCTCTGACAGATTTCATTTCCAATACATTCCTCAGCTGGCAACTCGGACCTCTGATCAGAACGAATCCTCTCCCACCCCTCTCCGTCCACCCTGTTGGCTTTGGTGACTGACCCGGAAGAGCCTATCTCACCAACCCTGCTTCTCTATTTCCCTCCACCTTTCAAACCCTCTCATTTGTGAACATTTCCGATCCTCCCTCTGTTCACCCCTCCTACTCTGCCCCTTGGTGCCTCTGTGATTCTCTCTCTGATACCCTGCAACATGAGACATCACTGGTGCCGTGTCAATGCCCACTGTTCACACTTCTGTTCTGATAGTTGCTATTGCATTAGTTTGAAGCTTTTCTAGTGACTTTTCGTGCTTACTTTGTGATGTCTCATGCTGTCTATCAATTGTTCCTTACTGCAACTCAGTTTCTCCTGCCCTCTGCATAGACCTGTCTTCATCTTCAATTGTATTGGAGTCTGTTTCCCTTTCAGTATCTAAAATAACCTGGTTTTCCAAAATCATCTGGTTGTCCATTGCATTCCCAATATATTCAGGTGTAGTCTGAGTGGTTCCTACATCTCTTAATCAACTCCTTTTGGGAGGTTTGCATAAGGTAAGTCATGCCTCATTCCCATTTCCTTATCTTCTACATCCTTGCAGTCTTGAATGGATTCTTTTATAATTTCCTCTTTGTGTCTTTCCACCAAAACCATCCTATTGTCTGACTTATCTTCAGCTTGTTTCTTTCCTTTTTTTCTTCTCCTTTGTTGAGATCTTTTACCAGGTCTAGGTTCTAGATCAGACTCTGGGTCAATATGTACTCCCTGTCCTAGAGGTAAAAGATGGTACTAAGATAGGTGGTGTTGTGGATAATGAAGTAGGTTTTCAAAGCTTGAAAGATGGGCTGAAAGATCGCAGATGGAGTTTAATGCTGATAAGTGTGAGCTGCTACATTTTGGTAGGAATGATCAAATAGGACATATAGGACATACATATCAAAATAGGACATACATGATAAATGGTAGGGCATTGAGGAGTGCAGTAGAACAGAGTGATCTAGGAATAATGGTGCATAGTTCCCTAAGGGTGGAATCTCATGTGGATATGTTGGTGAAGAAAGCTTTTGGTATGCTGGCCTTTATAAATCAGAGCATTGAGTATAGGATTTGGGATGTAAGGCGTTGGTAAGGCCAATTTTGGACTATTGTGTACAGTTCTGGTCACCAAATTATAGGAAATATGTCAACAAGATAGAGAGGGTACAGAGAAGATTTACTAGAATGTTACCTGGGTTTCAGCACCAAAGTTACAGAGAAAGTTTGAACAAGTTAGGCCTTTATTCTTTGGAGCGTAGAAGGTTGAGGGGGGACTTGATAGAGGTATTTAAAATTATGAAGTAGACAGATAGAGTTGTCGTGGATAGGTTTTTTCCATTGAGAGTAGGGGAGATTCAAACAAGAGGACATGAGTTGAGAGTTAGGGGGCAAAAGTTTAGTGGTAACACGAGGGGGAATTTCTTTACTTGGAGAGTGGTAGCTGTGTGGAACGAGCTTCCGGTAGAAGTGGTAGAGGCAGGTTCGATATTGTCACTTAAAGTAAAATTGGATAAGTATATGGTCAGGAAAGGAATGGAGGGTTACGGGCTGAGTGCAGGTCAGTGGGACTAGGTGAGAGTAAGTGTTCAGCATGGACTAGAAGGGCTGAGATGTCCTGTTGCCATGCTGTAATTGTTATATGATTGCAATGGAGAATTTTTATTGGAACATTTTAATCTCCTGTTTTCAACCAAAAAATCTTGCAAGTTTGCCATCTGACTCTTCAGTTCAGAATATATAGAAGCCCAGCAGCCGGCCAACTTATGCTTCACTTGTAGTACTAAATTTCTTACTGGAGCTGTATCTCCAGGCATCTGTCGAGAAAACTATATTTTTTATTGCATCTCTTCTTGTTTTCATGGTTTTGTTTTCGAGTTGCAACAGCTGCTACATATTTCAAAAGCTTTTTTCAGTTCTTTTCCCATATTAGACACATACCTGAGCTAATTTTCTGTGAGCAACTCCTCAGTAGATGATCCAGAACAAAGATACACGTAATTTGGCTTCACATCTGAACATTAAATAATATGGCGAGTAGCCAGTGTCTTAATTTGGAGTGTGGTTGTAGCAGTGTACCCAATGTCCAAAATACTAACTCCAATTATTCCTTTTCTTGGCATTAAGAGTTCTCAGTGTGTCTAACAATGTCCTGTTAAATCTCTCCAGATGAGATTACCTTGAAGATGATATGATGCCCTCCATGATTTCTCAACTCCAAGCTTGGTCAGTAACTCATGTATGAGGCGGCTTTCAAATTATCTTCCCTGATATCTGTGCTTTCTTCTCGAGAGGCCATAATGAATAAATTATTTTTCCAACAACACTATTTCAATTGTGGATGCTTTCTGAACCTGTGAGGGAAAGGCTGGAGTGGATCTGGTGTCAAGATCAGTAATAACCAAGGCTCCAGCAGTGTAACGTGATTCAGGCGATATGGACGGAAATTCCATAGACACTAGATCAAGTAGTCCAGTGCTTTGTAGCTGACACAAAGGAGCAAATTGTTCAGGAAGTGTATTTCTCCGAATAAAATGATTGACACTTACAGTAATCATCAAATTCAAGCTTCATTCATGGGGAATAGAAATTATCTCGGACTAATCTGTAAGTGCTTTTTAATCCCTGATTACCCAAATCATCATGGAATGACTGCAGCTTGATCTTTCTGTACTTCTCAGGCAAACATGGAAACATGGAAAATAGGTGCAGGAGTAGGCCATTTGGTCCTTTGAGCCTGCACTGCCATTCAGTATGATCATGGCTGATCATCCAACTCAGAACTCTGTACCTGCTTTCTCTCCATATCCCCGATCCCTTTAGCCACAAGGGCCATATCTAACTTCCTCTTAAATATAGCTAATGAACCAGCCTCAACTGTTTCCTGTGGCAAAGAATTCCACAGATTCACCACTCTCTGTGTGAAGAAGTTCTTCCTCATCTTGGTCCTAAAAGGCTTCCCCTTTATCCTTAAAATGTGACCCCTCATTCTGGACTTCCCCAGCATCAGAAACAACCTGCAAAATGAACTAGGAATGTTGAGTTCTGCTTGGATGTCAAGAAATCCTGCATAAGACTTTGTTCCTCAACTCCATATTTCACCATTCCCCCAAAAGATAAGTTATAGTAGGATGTCTTGTCTTCACACTGTTTGAAATCTCTCCCTTTGAAATGGCTGACAGAATTGCACCTATACAGGTCACCTTTCTGGGTGACTGACTATTGAGCAAGGCTCAAGGCAGGTAACAGTTTTGTATTCAGCATAGTCAGAATGTAATATGTTTGAGGGATTGCATGGTAGAAGTGCCCAGAAGATCAACAGCTCTATCGGCCCATAGTCTTTGCTCCGATTGTCCAGCTGTTGAAATCTGGCAGACTGCTTTAACACCTGAGGGAGGAATGTCCTCCCACTCTTGGTCAGTTACCGGGATCTCATCAGTGCTCCATAATAACACATCCACATCAACGTTCAGTAATTAAGGTTAAATCATAGACAGACAACACTGCCTACCAGCGATGACCTGCGGGATCCAGTTTTGCAGAGCTCAATACATAGGTCAGTGTGCTGTTGACAGTTGTCCCCTCAAACTTGGCACCATCTAGATGTTCGTTGAGTTTGTCTACCATTGACCATTTCAATGCCAGAAAGTACAATTTGTGAACAGAGTAGTTTCATTTGCATTGTGATAAACTTTGGTTAACGAATGCAATAGGACTCAGGCCTTCACCATGGTTTTGATATAAAATGCCACCTAACTTCAGCTGTTCTCTACAATTGTCTCTTCTTTCAAAGCAGACGGTTGGAAATGTTCTTTGTTTTCTTGTTGGATAAGCCAGAACCTGCAGCACAGACAGAAGCCATTTGGACAATTGTTTGCTCGACACATCTCTCTTCCCAGCACCACCCGGCTTCACCTCACCAATCAAAACATTGTTCTAATCCTTTGTCTTGCCCCTTATAAACATCAATGTCACCCCCTGTTAAAGACGCTGTTCTCAACAAAGAGCCAGCGTCGTGGTGGAAGGGATCCTCACCCATCACTGTCAGCATGGAGAGATACAGGAGATTTGAATACTTCACCAGCTCTGGCATATTGAGTCCCGTGAGAGCTGAGTTAGTCCTGTGATCCTCATCTAGTGCCTCTTTTGGAATAAAGACAACAGGCTGTTATGTCTGATTGGCAGGTGGCAAATGGTGGAAATGAAGGGAGCCTCGTCTGGTTGGATGCCGGTGTCTTGTAGTATTCCACAGGGGCCTGAGTTGGGACCATTGCTTTTTCCATTATATGTCAATGACTTGAATGAAGAAACTGATGGCTATCTGGCAGATTTTGGGGTGAGTAGAGAGTCTATGACCGTGCTATGCCCTCTTCTGCCTCAGGGGCCAGTCGATACTGTCTGACAAGTGGCAATACAACATTCTTTTTTTTAGCTCAACACAGTCGTCTTTTGCAGTGAGTACTCGGCCTGCATGTATCTTGTGAAGGGCCCACAAGTCTGCATTTACTATTTCCAACACTAAAGGGCCCGTAAGGCCTGGCGGCTCAGGCGGTTGCTGTCGTTGAAACTCAGTTAGGGGGTCCTCCAGTAGCGGGAAATTCCCGGAAGATATACTCTTCCTTCTTCAGGCCCGAACCATTCGAAATTTCCTATCTGATCAATAATGGGGGCAGATTGTAATTGTTAATCATGTGGCCTATCTCTTTCACCTGATGGGGGGCTGCATGACAAGGGTCAGATGTGGTATTTGACTCAGGTCCCAGGCGGGACGGGGGTTGCTGCTCTGTGGTCAGGTGTACCGGGATACCCAGTCCTTCCTTCGCAAAGTAGAGATAAGATTCTGGGTGTATCTTAGTTTTCTGCCCTTCATGAGAGCACGCCTTCCCTCGGTATTCAGGGCCATCTTCCATTGTATACCAGGCAGTGCAGTGTAAACGGGAGTGGTGTTGAACCAATTGCAGCAAGCTCCACAAAGCTTCAGCAAGAGCCGATGGAGTCAGCCTCTCAAGTTCTTGCCTTAATCGGCACATCTTAACTGTAGAGGTTCACCCCCCAGTTACCAGCAGTATAATATTGGCCCGAGTTTAGCTTCGAGAGTAAGGAGCAGGGACGTTAACTGATGTGTCCGAGGCGAGGGTACTTCCAAGTACATGCCCTGAGGGGTGAAGTAAATAGCAGCTCCTGGTTTGCACAGAGCCTGGCGTCCCAACAGGAGCAAGGGAGTAGTTTCGGATACTATCAAAGTTTCTTCTATACCATTGTCTCCCAGACACAAAGCGTCTTTCTTTGTTAGGGGTTCTGACAGGGGAATGCCGGCTACTCCCACGGTTATTACCATGTTCTGGCTTAGGGGTAATCCCAGGGAGGGGGTACAGAGGACAGGGTAGTGCCAGCGTCCACCAAGGCTCGGTAAAGAGTGTCTCCTTTTCTAACGGTTACCATGGGTTGCATTTCGGAGTCTTGGGTAAGTGATATAACTGCTCCCAGCACCACCACCTCCCCCAGCCCCCCCTATTCTTGTGGAAAAGGGTTGCCATTAGTGAAGGAAGTTACTCCTCGGTCAGTTTGTTCAGTCGGTTTTGCGGACTCTCTGCTGGGGGCACTTTGATACTCCCTGGCCCAGTTTCCCTTCCTCCCACTCTTCGCGGCATATATCCTGGGGTTTGTCCCTTCTTTGTCCCTGAGTCTGTCCCCCTTTTCCATTTCCCCTTCCTTGCTCTTGCTTGTCAAATTGTGTCTTATGTGTCTTAGGGCAGATTACCCAACAACGATTCCAAAGAGAAACAAGATACCCCATCCTTCCTAAAGTTCAATGAAGGAAACGAGTCAGTTACTTATAACTAGGTACGGTTAGTTAGATGGCAGTTTACCAAGAACAGACAGAACTGCTGTCGTGGCAGAAATGGATTAACAATGTGGTTTCGGAAATAATGTAATAATGCTTTAAATTTTCTTTCACAGTGAACTTGGGTTTATTTTATTCACCAATTTCCCCCTCTTCCCTCAGCAGCACTACACTCTTGGTCCCTCAGCAGCACTCTTCCTGCCACATCTCGGGCATGTTCAGCTTTAAAGGTTAATTTTTCCTAGTGTGTGGGTGATTGACAAAATGGGATTCTGGATAGCTTTCTCCTATTAACCCAATGAAACAATAGTACGGTGAAGGAATCATGATTGACACGATATGTTGAACATCAAGAGGATGAAAGAGAAATACAGGAGGAAACAGGACAAATATACAGAATTAGGAAGAAAAATCAGTCATAGCACAATAAACAGGAGGGTAATGAGAGGGAATGCAGAGCCTCATGGATAGAAGAAATGTGTGCTGAGAGTACAAAGAGAGAGAGGCGATTCTTAATGAATATTTGTAATCAAGTATATTCATCACATACTTGATGAATGTGAGGACAGTGATGAATAGGCTGATATGCCAGAATATGTCAATGTTAAGAAAGATGACGTGCTGGAGAATTTGGAGAAACATAGTCTGATTAGGGATGGTCAACATGAGTTCGTGTGGGCATGTTGTATATCAGAGGCCTGACTGAATCCTTTGAGGAAGTGATGAAACACATTGATGAAGATGGAACAGTGGGCTGGATTGTCGTATATGGATTTTAGTGATGTGTTTGTATCAGGTTTCTCATTGTAAACTCAATTAGAAAATCAGGAATCATGGACTACAGTGAAACTTGGCTGTGTGGATTCAGAATTGTGTTTCTCCAGAAAGCAGAGTGAGGTAGAAAGAGGAGATTCCTCAATTCCTACATAATATGAAGTTTGTTGGAGTAGTACAGAATGTTGTGCCAATTACAACAGGACATTGATCAGATACTGAGCTGGACTGAGAAATGATGGATGAATTTAATCACTTTGGAATGGAATATTATATTCAGTTCAGTATGCCTCCTTATATAAATGATGTGAGTGTTCAGGAAGGGTGCAGAGGAGATTTACCAGGATGCACCCTGGTTTGGAGAGCATGTGTATTGTGGTTAGGTTCAGCAATCTAGGGTTTTTCTCTTTGGAGTGAAGAAGGATGAGTGGTGAATTGATAGACCAGTTTAGGAAAGGCTCTGTTAAGTGTAATGGGAGGGGTATCATAATTATGGATGTTTAAGAGACTCTTAGACAAGCACATGCATGGAAGAAGAATGGGTGGCTACGTGGGAGGGAAGGGTTAGGTTGATCTTGGAGTAGGAAAAAATGGCCACCGAACATCATGCGCCAAAGAGCACACACTGTTCTATGTTCTATGTTGAATGTTGTGAGGAAGGACACTGGATTAGTTTGATCCTGAGAGTGACGTCAGTTGCATCTTGTTAGTTCAGTCTGTGGTGAGTAAGATGCACGGGCTGCCTGGACCCCACTGAATGGGTGAGGGGCTGAGCAGTCTCCTCCTGGTCCAGTTGTGAACTTTGTTCTGGGCAGAATACGGAATCTTCAGGTGCATCAGTTTTGTTTATTGATGTCAGGTGACACAGAGAGCAATGTCAGCATTAATTCACCATCCCGAAATGCCCCTGAACTGATCCCTGCACTGGGGGAAGAGGGCTATTTAAGAGTGGAACACACTGGTATTCTTGGGCATACCCTCGTGTTTTATTTAAAGATTCTGTTAAATGAAGATTGAAATGTGGGATTATCTATTTTCTGATGTCAGTGTGGCTCTAACGTTGTTTCATTACTGTGCAAACCCAGTGAACAGTGACACATAGTGACAGTGTAGCAAATACAGAACTCTGAACACTAGCGTGGGTCACCTCACATTGTTTCTCGTTTCATTGGCTAACAGATGAAAAGCTGCAGAGACGTGGAAAGGTGAAAGATTTTTTCAAGAGAATCCTAAGCAAAATCTGTGAGTATTTCCATTGAAATTTGATTGAATGAAAATTGACAGGGATGTGAGGATTAAGGATGGACATTTGGGGCAATGGAGATCAGCATCAGGACAGGACTGGAGATTTCTGGAATGCACTTGATACTGGGGAATGGATCCACTCTAATCAAGGGTACCTGGAGTTTAGGAAGTGGTGTTCGTTGGCTGATGGGTGATAGGGTTGAGTGTGCATGTTGTCTGAGTAATGAGCCCACTGCAAGTTACACAGAAACATGGAGAGGAGACATTGGTAACGTTATCATGGGAACTGGGATGTTTTCACTTCTGGAAGTTTCCAGTGCCTTTTCTACATTACTGTTACAGGAACTGAACTCCTGTTCAACACAAATCTTTCTCCTTTACACACGGGCATGAAGTCCTCTGTCCGTGACTGACGGTAGCAATGTCGGAACCTTGTGATGACTCAGATTATCAGCGGGTCATTTTTCGATTCGAGATCACGCGAGAAATTTGTAGTATTTGCTCATATGCTACCGCGTAGTATAAGGTAGTCCAGACAAACTGGAGTTATCTCAAGAAATGCGGGTGTCCACCTCATCGATTAAAGAAACTGCAACTTCGAAAAAATCTCTAATCTGAATTTGTCAGATAGATAATATTATCTCTTATTTCAGAAACTGCAATCAAAGAAAAATTAAACAAACCTGGTGTTCCGACTGAGTGATCTACTGAGCCTCTTGTAAGTAGTGGACATCTGCAGCTCCCCCAGCTGGTCTGCAGCGTATTATTCCACTGATGGGTCTGTGGCCACACCGCTTACACTTCCCTTCTCATTGCAACTTTCAAACACTTTCCGTTGTGGTGTAATACAGAGCGGTCGGACTCATTACACAGACTTGGTGTAATACAGGACTCTGGGACTCGTTACGCAGACCTGGTGTAATACAGAACTGTGGGACTCGTTACAGAGACCTGATGTAATACAGGACTGTGGGACTCGTTACACAGAGCTGGTGTAATACAGAACAAAATTGCAATAGGAGGATTAACTCATCTGTTTTGTCTCTGTCGCAATTTAATTGACCCCATTCACTTCGGAGAGAAAGACTGTTTAATGGTTCTGAAACTCTGAGCTGCAACAGCAGCTGTTAATCTACGTGTGATGTCAATAGGAACTCGCCGGTGATGCTTTAACAAGTGAAATTTCTGCTGCTCAGTTGGAATTCTCTGCTCAGGGCTCAGTGCGAGTCCGAGACTCCTAATCACCTCAGCTTTCTTCCTTACCTGTGTGCTTATATAATCTAAGTAAAGCAAGTTTAAAAATAATTTAAAAATAAGTGCATTAAACAATTGTTCCCCTTTGTTTCCCTGAGAATTCATTGCTACTTTTGGCTCCTGTTACTGATGTTGACAGCTGCACCGGGGTAACTTGTGTCCGTTCCGCCCTGCTGCAGCTTTGGTCTCTCACTGTAATGAGCACCGTCAAAGTGCTGGAGGAACTCACAGGCCAGGCAGCATCTCTGGAAAAGAGTACTGTTGACATTCGAAGGGTCCTTCCCAATGGTCCCTGCCTGTCACGTCGACTGTACTCTTTTCCGTAGATACTGCCTGGTCTCTGTATTCGTCTATCAGCTTGTGTGTGTTGCGCGGATTTCAGAATCAGAATCTAGTTCATTATCACCGGCATGTGTCGGGGAACTTGTTAACTTAGTAGCGGCAGTTCAAAGCAGTACATACTATAGAAGAAGAAATTAATCAATCAATTACAGTATGCGTGTACTGGATAGACTACAATCGTATAAATACAGAAATAATATATATTAAAAGAGTGAGGTGGTGTTCACGGGTTCAATGTCCATTTAGGAATCGAATGGCAGAGGGGAAGAAGCTGTTCCTGAATCGCTGAGTGTGTGACTTCAGGCTTCTGTACCCCTACCTGACCATAACAGTTAGAAAAGTGCATGCCTAAGTCCTCGATAATGGATGCTGCCTTTCTGAGACATGGCTCTCTGAAGATGTCCTGGATACTTTGTGGGCGAGTGCCCAAGATGGAAAAGATTAAATTTATGACCCTCTGCAGCTTCTTTCAGTCCTGTGCAGTAGCCCCCACCCCACAACCCCCCCAGACCCAACAATGATACAGTCTGTAAGAATGCTCTCTGTGGTACATCTATAGATGTTTTTGTTTATTTTTGTTTACATAACAAATCTCTTTGACTTCTAATGAAGTATAGTTGATGTCTTGCCTTCTTTATAGCTGCATCAATATGTTGGGACCCCAGATTAGGTCCTCTGAGATCTTGACACACAGGAACTTGAAACTGCTCACTCTCTCCACTTCTGATCCCTCTATGAGGATTGGTATGTGTTCCTTCATCTTGCCCTTCCTGAAGTCCACAATCAGCTCTTTTGTCTTAATGATGCTGAGTGCAAGGTTGTTGCTGTGACACCACTCCACCAGTTGGCATATACACCCTCTCGTCTCCATCCAAGGTTCTACCAAAAATGGTTGCACGATCAGCAAATATTCGATGGTATTTGAGCTATGCCTAAGCACACAGTCATGTTTATATAAAGAGTAGAGCAATGGGTTAAGTACACATCCCTGAGTTGCACAAGTGTTGATCGTCAGTGAGGAGGATATCTTAATGCCAATCTGCACAGATTTTGATCTTCCAGTCAGGAAGTTGAGGATCCAATTGCAGAGGGAAGTACAGAGTTCCAGTTTCTGTAACTTCTGGGAATGATGCTGTTCAATGCTAATCTATAGTCAATGAATAGTATCCTGACATAGGTGTTTGTATTGTCCAGATGGTCTCAGTCCACGTGAAGAGCCATCGAGATTGCGTTTGCCATTGACAATTTTGGTGATAGACAAATTGCAGTGGGTCCCGGTCCTCGCTGAGGCAGGAGTTCAGTCTAGTCATGATCAAACGCTCAAAACATTTCATCACTGTAGATGTGAGTTCTACTGGCCAATAATTATTAAAGCAGCTCACATTATTCTTCTTTGGCACTGGTATAATTGTTCCCTTTTTGAAGCAAATAGGAACTCTGCCCATCTCAGTGAGAGGTTGAAAGTGTCCTTGAATACTCCCGCCAAACTGGTTGGCACAAGTTTACCGAGCCTCACCAGGTACTCCATTGGACTTTCTGCATTGTGAAGACTCTAGACTGTCTTTAAATAGTCTAACATCGGCCTGCAAGACAGAGATCACAGGGTCACTGGGTACAGTAGGGCTATATGCTGCCTTTCAAAGTGGGCATAGAAGGTGTTCAGTTCATGTGTTAGTGAAGCATTGCTACCATTCATGTTATTGGGTTTTGCTTTGTAGGAAGTAATGTCTTGCAAACCACGCCAGAGTTGTCGTACATCTGACATCCCTTCCAACCTGGTTCAAAATCATCTCTTCACCCTTGAAATAACCCCCTGCAGGTCATACCTCGTTTTCTGCTACAGACCTGTGTTGCCGGCCTTGAATGCCACAGGTCCAGCTTTCAGCAGATAACGTACCTCCTGGTTCATCCACCGCTTTTGCTTTGGGAATGTTTGGCAAGACCCTACATGCACACACTCATCCACACAGGTTTTAGTGAAGTTGGTAACAACTGCAGCATAATCAACGAGTTTCGTAGATGATCCTGAATACTGTCCAGTCCACCGATTCAAAACAGTCCTGTGAGCGCTCCTTTGCTTCCCTTGTCCTTACTACTGGTGCTGCAGACATCAGTCTCTGTCGATACTCAGGGAGTGGGAGGACAGCCAGGTGATCAGACTTCCCAAAGTGAGGGCATGGAATAGCACAGGTGGCTTTCTTGCTGGTGGTGTAACAATAGTCCAGTGTGTTGTTTCCTCTGGTATTGCAAGTGATCTGTTTAAGGTAATTGCTGAGTGACTGTTTTCAAGACTGACGTTAGGGTGTGCTGTTTCGTACATCTTGACCCAATGCTCAGACCGTCTAAAGCCTGATTGACATTAGCCTGAGATGGAATGTATACCGCTACCAAAATGACCCCGATACTTGTTCTTTATGGTTATATGATTTAAAACCCGATAGTTGATGAAGGTGCGCTGCGAGCCGTCCTTCTTCCCCAAAGAAGAAACCTGTGCCAGTAGGGGAGGATGAAGGCAGGATAATGCCCGCCACGAGGAATTCATTTAAGTACACCTCCATTCCCTCCTTTTCTGGCCGGGACAAGTTATACAGCTGACTGGTGGGTAGAGGGGATCTGGGAGGAAGGTTGATTGCACAATCATAAGGGCTCTGTGATGGCAGGGAAAGGGCCCGTTGTTGGCTGAATACTTCTCCCAGATCATGGTACTCTGCTGGAACCTTGGATAGGTCGGTCACGGTCACTTTCACAGGGGAAACGGCCGATTGTAGACAAGTGGAGTGACAGAACAGGCTCCAGCTGGCTATCTTCCCAGTAGACCAGTCGATGTGAGGATTATGGTGGACCTTGAAGGGATAAAATTAAGTTAAATTGTACCTGCTCCCAATGATTTCCAGAGAGAGTCAGAGACAGGGGTGGTGTGCAGTGTGTGACCAGGGCCAGAAGTCTGCCTTCCAGTGCCTGGGCCTCCAGAGGGGTACTCAACGGATCCCGAGGAATTCTGGCTTGGGAAGCGATGTCTTCATCCAGAGGATTGCCCTCTGCACTGGAGTCCACTAGAGCAGACAGAGGCAGGGATTGTTTATTGTAGCATAAAGTTGCTAGAATCAGCATCCGGGTTCTGGGAACGGAAGGCAATGTTGTCTGGCTCACCAGGATCCCCCTTTCTACTGGTGAGCCTTCCTTCTTTAGCCGAAGGGGACAGGTAGCACAAAAATGGCCAAACTGACCAAAATAGAGATAATCCCCTGTTCTTAAACTCCGGAGTCACTCTGTGGGAGAAAGATGGTTCCATCCCAGCTGCACTGGTTCCTCTCTCAGGGTGGTGGAAACGATCTGATTGGGAGCTATTCTAAGAGAATGCGGAATAGAGAGGTGAGAGCTGGGAGACAGTGGTAGAGTGTGACATACTCAGAGTCGGTTGTCCAGCCTGGTGGCTAGGGAAATCAACAAATCCAGGCTGTTAGTGTCATCCCTAGCCGCTAAATCGTCCTTTACCATGTCACAGAGGCCTTGTTGAAATACCTCCTGGAGTGCATCATCATTCCACCCCAGATCGGCCGCTATCTTCATAAACTCTATGGAGTATTCAGCAACACTGCGTGAGCCCTGATGGATGGTGAGTAGACGCTTAGCAGTATCTTTACCGCAGACGGGATGGTCAAAATATTCCTCATTTCTTTTTTTTTTTGAAAACTTTATTTCATTGCATTTTTAAGTAATTACAGAGTGAAATATGAAAAAAAGATATGTATATAACCCTTCCCCCTCCCCTTAATCCCTCCCCCCTAACTATCCTATAGAAAAAAAGAGATAAAAAAAGAAAGAAAGAAAGTGTGCCTTGTTCTTGGTAGATCTCCACATGCTCCATGGAGTTCATAATAACTTTAATATATATATTTATTTCTTTCCCCAAATAACCAATTTTTTCACCTTCAGAGCATCTATATATTTAGTCCTGTCTTTTGTAAATAAGGGCTCCAAATTTTCAGAAATGTTTCATATTTATCTCTTAAATTATAAGTAATTTTCCTAATGGAATACAGCCATAGATTTCTTTCTTCCAAGAGTCTATACTTAAATATGTATCCGATTTCCAAGTAACTGCATTAGCTTTTTTGGCTACTGCCGGTGCAATTTTTATGAATTCTTTCTGGTATTTATTTAGTTTGAGTTTCGGTTTTATCCCTTCAATATCACCTAATAAGAGTAGTATTGGATTATGAGGAAGTTGTGTTCCTGTAATTTGTTCCAGTAAAAGTCTTAAATTTGTCCAAAAAGGTTGAATTTTAGAACAAGACCATGTAGAATGTAAAAAAGTACCAGTTTCCTGGTTACATCGGAAACACTGATCCGATAAATTTGGATTTAATTTATTTATTTTTTGTGGTGTAATATATAATTGATGTAGAAAATGATACTGCACTAGCTTAACTGAACATTTATTGTATTTGTCATACTATCAAGACATAATCTTGACCAATTTATTTCTTCGATTCTAATATTCAAATCACTTTCCCATTTTTGGCTTGACTTATGGACTCCTTGTTTAATTGCCTGTTTTTGAATCAAATTATACATACAAGATATAATTTTTTTAATATTTCCTTTTTGAATTAAAATTTCTATTTCATTAGATTTCGGCAATAACATTGTCTGACCTAATTTTTCTCTTAAATAAGCCCTTAATTGAAAATAAAAAAATAAAGTGCTATTTGATACTTTATATTTATTCTTTAATTGATCAAATGACATTAATATACCTCCTTCAAAACAATCTCCTATATATCTAATCCCTTTTTATCCAGTTATATAAAAGTTGGTTGTCCATTGTGAAAGGAATAAGTCTATTTTGAATTAAAGATCTCTTTGCTAATAAAGATTTTTTTGTCTCATCATCAACATTTATCTTATTCCATAAGTCAATCAAATGTTTTAATATAGGAGATTCTTTCTTTTCCCGTATCTATTTAGATTCCCATTTGTATATAAAATCTTCTGGTACGTTTTCTCCTATTTTATCTAATTCTATTCTAATCCATGGCGGTCTGTCTTTCTCAAAAAAAAAAAGATGCAATAAATCTAAGTTGATTTGCTTTATAATAATTCTTAAAATTTGGAAGTTGTAACCCTCCTAGATCAAATTTCCATGTCAAGTTTTCCAACGATATTCTTGACATCTTACCTTTCCAGAGAAATTTCCTCACATATTTGTTTAACTCTTGAAAAAACTTCTGGGGTAATTGTATTGGTAATGATTTAAATAAATATTGTAGTCTAGGGAATATATTCATTTTTATAGTATTTACTCTACCTACTAATGTTATTGGTAATGCCATCCATTTATCAAGATCTTCCTGAATTTTTTTCAAAAGAGGTAAATAATTTAATTTGTATAAGTTTTTTATGTCATTATCAACTCTTATACCTAAATATTTTATACCATTTGCTGGCCATCTAAATTGAGTAATTAATCGACATTGATTATAATCTCCTTGAGTAAAATTTCACTTTTTTCCCAATTTATTTTATAACCCGATATTTTCCCATATTCTTCTAATCTATAAGATAATTTGCGTAGTGAATGTAATGGATCTGTTAAATAAAGTAGAACATCATCAGCAAATAAGTTAATCTTGTATTCTTCCTGATTAACTCTGAAACCCTTAATATCTGGGTCCATTCTAATTAATTCAGCTAGTGGTTCTATTGCCAACATAAACAAAGCAAGTGATAATGGGCAACCTTGCCTAGTTGATCTTGTTAACTGAAATGATGTTGAAATTTGACCATTTGTCTCTACTTTAGCTTTGGGATTAGTATTTAAGATTTTAATCCATTTTATAAATGATGTTCCTAATCCATATTTTTCCAATACCTTAAATAAAAAATCCCATTCCAATCTATCAAATGCTTTTTCAGCATCCAAAGCAACTGCCACACTTATTTCCTCCCTCTTTTGCGCTAAATGGATTATACTAAATAACCGGGTTACATTATCTGCCGATTGTCTATTTTTGATAAATACTGTTTGATCCATATGCACTAATTTTGGTAAGCATTTAGATAACCTATTAGATAAGATTTTTGCTATTATTTCATAATCGGTGTTTAATAAAGAAATAGGTCTATATGTTGCTGGTTTTAAAAGGTCTCTATCTTTTTTTGGCAATACTATTAAAATAGCTGTTGAAAAAGATTTTGGAAGTTTATGCATTCTTTCCGCTTGATGTATTAACTCCATAAAAGGAGGAATTAATAAATCTTTAAACTTTTTATAAAATTCAGATGGAAAACCATCTTCTCCTGGAGATTTATTACTTTGGAGTGATCCCAGAACTTCTTCAACTTCCTTCAATGTAAAAGGCATACCTAATCCCTTCTGTTCTTCTGTATTTAATTTTGGAAGAGTTATTTGTGATAAAAATTCTTCTATCTTAACGTCATCATTCTTTGATTCTGATTTATACAACTCAGAATAAAAATTCTTAAACGCCTCATTAATTTCTAGAGGCTTATAAGTAATTTCATTCACTTTTGTTCGAATTGCATTTATTGTTTTAGAAATCTGGTCTGTTTTTAACTGCCATGCAAGAACTTTATGTGATCTTTCACCTAGTTCATAATATCTCTGTTTAATTCTCATAATTGCTTTTTCTGTTCGATATGTCTGGAGTGTATTATATTTTAACTTCTTATTAATAAGTTGTCTTCATTTTTCTTCTGTCATATTTCTTTGAGATTCTTTTTCTAATTTTATAATCTACTTTTCCAATTGATCTATTTCTATCATATATTCCTTCTTAATTTTAGAAGTACAACTTATTATCTGGCCTCTCAAATATGCTTTCATTGCTTCCCACAATATAAATTTATCATCAACTGAATGTAAATTTGTATCTAAAAAGAACTGAATCTGCTTTTTCATAAAATCACAAAAATCTTGACGTTTTAGTAGAATTGAAATAAATCTCCATCTATAAATTGATTCCTCTTTGTCCATCATTATCATTGTCATTATTAAAGGAGAGTGATCAGACAATATTCTTGCTTTATATTCCACATTTTTCACTCTATCTTGAGTATTTGTTGATAATAGGAAAAAATCTATCCTTGAATATGTTTTATGTCTATTTGAATAAAATGAATAGTCCCTTTCTTTTGGATTGATTCTTCTCCATATATCAATCAAATTTAAGTCTTTCATCCATGATAGAGTTAATTTTGCTACTTTTGATTTTGTAATAGCCTTTGTTGATCTATCTAAAACTGGATCTAAACAAAAATTAAAATCTCCACCTATTAATATTTTATCATGTGCGTTCAAAAAGACCTCCTGTATAAATTTTACATCATTTTCATTTGGTGCATAAATATTCATAAGAGTCCATAGTTCTGAAAAAATTTGACAAAGTATAATTAAATATCTTCCTGCCAAATCAATTAATACATTTTGTATTTTAATTGGTAAATTTTTATTAACCAAAATTGCCACTCCTCTCGCCTTTGAGTTAAATGAAGCTGCAATAACATTTCCAACCCAGTCTCTTTTTAATTTCTGATGTTCTATATCCGTTAAATGAGTTTCTTGTAAGAAAGCTATATCTATTTTCATTTTTTTAATATATGTTAAAATTCTTTTTCTTTTTATTGGTCCATTAAGCCCATTAACATTAAAACTTAAAAAATTCAATAAATTAGTCATTATTTTTAATTATGATACTCCAATCTATAATAATACCTAATCTTTCAACTTTCATGGTATCCTGGGAAATCTTTTTAAATGTCTCCATGTTGCTATGTGTGTCCCCACCAATCATCCAGGCAAAAGAATAGAAAAAAAATAGAAAATAAAGAAAAAACAAAATACCCCCCTACTAATGTTGTGAAAGAAAAAGAACACAACATTACCCCCCTCTATTGTACGGGTCATGACAATCACCATGATTACACACATGAATCCCATAGTAACCAGTTCAAAGCTCCCCAGCCCCCCTGCAACATAAAAAGTATATATAAAAAAAGAAATATACTATTCTCAATTAATATTTCTAAAATTTTACTTTTCTCCCTTATATCTTCATTAAATGTCCGTCAGTTCCATTCACTATCTCTGTCATCATCTTTAACCATTACATTTAGAAGTTTAATTAGTGAATAAATGGAAGTTTTTGTGCAAACACCTCCGCTTCTCGATAATCGGGAAAAAATCTTTTTCCCTCCGCCAAAAAAATTATCAGTGTTGCTGGGTGACGCATTGAAAACTTATAACCTTTTTCCCATAAGACTTTTTTAGCTGGATTAAATTCTTTCTTTCTCTTCAAAAGGTTGTAACTTATATCAGGATAAAAAAGAACTGGTTTCTCTGCTATCATCAATGGATCCTTTCTTCTTTTGGCACTTTGGGCAGCCGCCCTCAAAATCTTTTCTTTATCCTGGTATCTTAAACATCTTATCAAAATTGATCGTGGATTTTGATCGTCTTGAGATCTTGGCCTTAAGGCTTTATGCACCTTTGCAATCTCAATTGAAGTTTCTTCTCCCATTTCCAATTTTTCAGGAATCCATTTTTGAAAAAAATTTATTGGGTCTTCTCCTTCGGTATCTTCTTTAAGTCCAACAATTTTAATATTGTTGCGTCTACTAAAATTTTCAAGCTTATCAATTTTTTCCACGAGTTGTTTTCTTTCTGATGTCCAGCCATTATTATCATCTTCCATATTCTTCATTCTTCCTTCCATATCTTCCATTTTGACTGCCAAATCTGTAATTTCCTTTTCCATTTTTTCCTGTTTCTTTGTCATTTTATTAAACATAGTCTCCATATTTATTATTTTTTCTTTAATTACTTTTTGGTTACTTTTAATTACTTTTAATGCATTTAATTTTTCTAATTTATGCATTATTTGCCTCAAAGCCTTTTTTGTATTTTCAGAGGAACTTTCATCTTCTTCTTCTTCTTCTCCATCTTCGTCTGATTTTTCCAGAGAGTCCGGCTCTCTCTCAGACTCACTTTCACTGTCAGTTTCAGTCGTTGCTGGGTTTTGTAGTTCTGGTTGCTCTCTTTTGCGCATGCTCGTTCCTTTACGCTTGCGCAGTTCTCGTTGATCTTTTCCTTTAGAAATGGCCGATGCTGCCGCAGTCTCCTGTTCTGTTTCACCGGTGGTGTGTTGTACCTGAGTCTGCGGTTCTTCGGTAGAAGTAGGCCTTGATTCTGTTCCAGCTTTGGCTGTCTTAGCGGTAGTAGTTTTCTTCGTCCTCTGTTTATGAGGCATAGCTTAAAATAATCCGAAGTAGTTTATAAGTAACCTTAAAAAAGTATTGATTAACTTTTCTTCACTTAAACATTGATTTATTAACTTTTTTACGGGAGGGCTAGGTTCCAATGTCTCGATCCTACGTCATCACGTGACGTCCCCCCCAATATTCCTCATTTCTGAGATAAAGGTAGGGAGCGAAGAGCAGGTCTCTGGTTGATTATCCCAAATCGCCGTGGCACACATGAAGGCACTTCCTCGCAACAACCCCATAATGTTATCTAACTTTAATCTGTCCGTGTTGTATGTGGATGACTGCTGCTCGAACACCAAGGAGCATTGCAGCAGAAACCCCGTCACTTCCCCAGATCCCCAGTGTAGGGTTCTGGTTCAGGGACGTGCGGCTCTCTTAGCGGTCATGTTGTCGACACTTAGGGTGTTGCCACTATAGGCTGTCCAGGCTGGTCAGAGAGTTTTCCCGAAGTGGACGCGGTAAGACGAGCGGATACTCGGTCGAACTGTTCACTGACCTTTTGTACGTTCACTGACAGGGACCAGAGGTTCTCCATGACATACCGGAGCAGCTGATCGTGCAGGCCCGGTAGGGAGCCCTGGCTGGCGAGGGCTTGTTTCAGGGGATTCGTGTCCACTGGGTTCATTGGGGCCAACTCGTTCTGTTGCAAGCAGCAAAGGAAGCGAACCCAAGTGTAGGACACAGGCACGGAGATTGAGTTGGGATGCTGGCACAGACGTGAACGTTGCACAGTAAAGTGGGGGAATCTTGATGCGGTGCTCTGATATGGAGTCTTAACACGGAGATGGGGTTTTCATGGAATATCTTGAAACTGGAGCTGAACTTAGAACTAATGTTTCTAAGCGGTCGAGAAACAAAGTTATCACACGGGAGCAGACCAATGAACTGGCAATCAGTGCTTGTGAAGCCAGGGTTCTTATACTGTAGTTCTTGATGGAGACCAGGTTCTGCTGTCATCAAGCAAATGAGCAGGGAATGGGAAATTAACGATTGGAATCAAGGCATAATCAAAGGAAATTAGAGGTAAGAATGGAGACCATGACAGATGGGTTTAACTTACACCATCAGGATAGATCTACTGAGTCTCTCAAAACCAGAGGTGGAGTAGTATGCCTCATGATCAATTTTTCTTGGTGCACAAATATACTAATTCTCCTCAGCAGACCTGGAATATTTCACAGTTAGGTGCCATCCATTTTACCTACCACTGGATATTGTAGAAAATAGGGATAAATAGATGGTGCCTATTAACAAGAGACAAGATGCCGATGCAGGAAATCGATGATCTCAGAGATAGGATACTGAATCAGAGGGACATTAGGACCATGGATGCGCTGTGTGTCACAGAATCCTGGTTAACCCCTTCCATACAGGATGTAGCAATTCTGATCAACGGGTTTACGGTGCACCGTCAGGATAGATCTAGAGGGTCTCTCAAAAGCAGAAGTGGAGAATTATGCCAGGTTCAACTCCTCTTGGTGCACAAATATATCAGTGCTATCCCAATTCTGCTCACCAGATCTGGAATATCTAGCAGTTAAGTGCCGTCCATTTTACCTACCCACAGGATGATTTTGATAGCAGTACATATTCCACCTCAGGCCAATGTCAATCAGGCTTTAGATGGTCTGAGCATTGGGATCAAGGTGCATGGAACAGCACACTGTAATGCCTTCACCATCGTTTTGTGGGATTTTAATCAGGCCAGTCTGAAAAAATCACTAAGTAGTTACTATTTGGCAGATCACTTACAATACCAGAGGAAACAATACACTGGACCATTGTTACATCACCATCAAGAACGCCTACCATGCTATTCCATGCCCTCAGTTCAGGAAGTCTGATCACTTGCCTTTGCGTCTAGTCCCTGAGTATAGGCAGAGACTGAAGACTGCAGTACCAGCAGTGAGGAGCAAGAAGGTATGGACAAGGGATGCACAGGAACAATTACAGGACCAATTTGAATCGGTGGACTGGACTATATTCAGGGATTCATCTACAAATCTCAATGAGCATGCAGCAGTTGTTACCAACTTCATTAAAACCTGTGTGGATGAGTGTGTGCCTCACAATACTTGCCATACATTCCCAAACCAAAAGCAGTGGATTAACCAGAAGGTACGTTATCTGCTACATCTGTGGCATTCAGGGCTGGTGACCCAGGTCTGTACCAGAAAACCAGGTATAACTTGCAGAGGAGTATTTCAAGAATGAACAGACAATTTTGAACCAGGTTAGAGGGGACATCGGATGTATGACAACTCTGGCTGGGTTTACAAGACATTACTTCCTACAAAGCAAACCCCAATAACATGAATGGCAGTGATGCTTCACAACCAGATGAACTCAACGCCTTCTATGACGGCTTTGAAAGGGAGAATATAACTACAGCTGTGAAGTTCCCTGCTGCCCCAGATGACCCTGTGATCTCTGTCTTGGAGGCCGATGTTAGGCTGTCTTCAAAGAGAGTGAAACCTCGCATGGCGGAAGGTACCGCCGGAGTACTGGGTAAGGTTCTGAAAACCTGTGCTAACCAACTGGTGGGAGTATTCAAGGATGTTTTCAACCTTTCACTGCTATGGGTGGAAGTTCCATTTGCTTTAAAAAGGGAAAAATTATAGCGGTGCATGAGAAGAATAATACAAACTGCTTTAATGACTTATGCCCAGTAGCACCCACATCTACAGTGATGAAATGCTTTGAGAGGTTGGTTATAACTAGACTGACCTCCTGCCTCAGCAAGGACCTGGACCACTGCAACTTGCCTACCACCAAAATAGCTCAATGGCAGACACAATCTCAATGGCTCTCCACATGGCCTGAGACCATCTGGACAATACAAACACTATGTCAGGATGTTGTTCATCGACTATAGCTCAGCATTGAACACCATCATTCCCAGAAGTTACAGAACCCGGGCCTCTGCACCTCCCTCTGCAATTGGATCCTTGACTTCCCAATCAGAAGACTGCAATCTGTGCAGATTGGTGATAATATCTGCTCCTCTCTGATGATCAACACTGTTGCACATCAGTGCACGCAGTGCACCACTGGGTGTGTGCTTAGCCCACTGCTCTACTCCGTGTATACCCATGACTGTGTGTCTAGGCATAGCTCAAATACCATCTATAAATTTGCTGAACATACAACCATTGTTGGTAGAATCTTAGATGGAGACGAGAGGGTGTATACGCCAACTAGTGGAGTGGTGTCACAGCACCAAACTTGCACTCAACATCATTAAGACAAAAGAGCTGATTGTGAACTTCAGGAAGGGCAAGATGAAGGAAAACTTACCAATCCCCAAAGAGGGATCAGAAGTAGAGAGAGTGAGTGGTTTCAAATTCCTGGGTGTCAAGATCTCTGAGGACCTAACCTAGTCCCAACATATTGATGCAGCTATAAAGAAGGCAAGACATTAACTGTACTTCATTACAAGTGTGAAGAGATTTGGTATGTAAACAAAAACAATCAAAAACTTCTATTGATACACCGCAGAGATCATTCTTACAGACTGCATCACTGTCTGGTCTGGGGGAGGGACGCTAGTGCACAGGACTGAAAGAACCTGCAAAGGGTCAGAAATTTAGTCAGCTCCATCTTAGAGACTAGCCGACAAAGTACCCAGGACAACTTCAAGGAACATTGTTTCAGAAAGGCAGTGTCCATTATTGAGGACCTCCAGCACCCAGGGCATGCCCTTTTCTCACTGGTAGGGGTACAGAAGCCAGGAGACACACATTCAGTAATTCTGGAACAGCTTCTTCCCCTCTGCCATCCGATTCCTGAATGGATATTGAACTCATGAACACTACGTCACTTTTTAAATATATATATATAATTTCTGTTTTTGTTTGATTTCTAATCTGTTCAATGTACTGTAATTGATTGATTAATTTCTTCTTCTATAGTATGTACTGCATTCAACTGCTGCTACTAAGTTAACAAATTCAACGACACATGCCGGTGAAAATAAACCTGATTCTGACTGTGAAATACACGCAACTCACACAATCTGTTAGAGGAATACACAGACCAGGCAGTATCTACGGAAAAGAGTACAGTCGACGTTACAGGCAGGGACCATTTGGAAGGACCCTTCGAATGTCAACAGTACTCTTTTCCAGAAATGCTGCCTGGCCTGTGAGTTCCTCCAGCACTTTGACGGTGCTCATTACAGTGAGAGACCAAAGCTGCAGCAGGGCGGAACGGACACAAGTTACACCGGTGCAGCTGGCAACATCAATAACAGGAGCCAAACGTAGCAACAAATTTTCAGGGAAAAAAAGAGGAACAATTGTTTAATGCACTTATTTTTTATTATTTTTAAACTTGCTTTACTTAGACTATATAAGCACACAGGTGAGGAAGAAAGCTGAGGTGATTAGGAGTCTCGGACTCGCACTGAGCCATGAGCAGAGATTTCGAACTGAGCAGCAGAAATTTCACTTGTAAAAGCATCATTGGCAATTCCTTATTGTCAGGACACCTCGATGGACAGCCGGTGTTGTAGTTCAGAGTTTCAGCGTTCAGTAAGCTGTCCTCCTCTCTGAGGTGAACGGGATTGATTAAACTGCACCAGAGACAAAACAGATCAGTTAACCCATCTGTATTACACCAGGTCTGTGTAACGAGTCCCACAGTTCTGGATTAGACCTGATCAAAACAACGAATAGCTCGTTTAGAACCGACACACCAGCAATTCCTTTCCTCTCACAGATGCTGCTCAACCCCCTGCATTTCCACAGCAAACTGTTTGTCTTTCGTTTCTGTCTGAATTGCTGAATTGCCTACTGCATCTGTTATTGGCTATTATCCCGTGCCGTTGTCACATGGACCCTGTATGGAATACCGCGTCAGTTATTGCACTGAAATCGTGCAGCAAAATCCGTCGTAATAGCTCTGTATTGCAATTAAATCATTTATTCTTCCTTGTAACGTTAGTGAGAAATCTGTGTATTAACGAGGGAAGAGAAACTGAATGAGACTTTCTGAATGGTGTTTCCAGACTGCACGGGCATTGATTTGAAGACCTCCACAGAACAACAAGGAAGTCCACCGATGTTAAACAGTGGGTTGGTATCTGCCCTAGGGGCTCTCTGGATTTGAGCATCACAGGAACATTGGATGGACACCACAACGGAACGAGTTTGAAAGTTGCAATGAGAAGGGAAGTGTAAGCCATGTGGCCACAGACCCATCAGTGTAATAATACGCTGCAGACCAACAATGCTATTGTAGTGATTGATCTCGTCAATTGCCCACAGCTGCTCTCGGAGTTATTCCTCATTGATCAAAGATGGATGACATTGCCTTCCATCTGAATGAGCTTTGCCCTCGAACGACCTCTACTTGCAATAACAGTTTCCTTTGCCCCATAACTTGCGGCGTTCCCCACGCATTGAGTTCATCCATCACTTCTCAGCCCAGCTCAGTATCTGATCCATATATACCAAACCAGTCCACTGCTCTGCTTTCAGCAATGTGCTTTGTCACTTCCACAAAGAATTCAGTCAGGCCTCTGAGGTACAACATGCCCACACAAACATATGTTGACCATCCCCAATCAGATTATGCTTCTCCAAATGCTTTAAATCCGGTTTCTTAGAAACATCTCCAACAGTTTGCCCTAGACTGTCAAAAGACATACTGGTTTATCATTTCCAGGCTTATCCCTATTTACTGGTAATTGCCTTTTCATTATTAATCCCATATATTCTAGACTTAAGTTGCTTTTTTTGTATTCATTGTAACAGCTAACGTATTATGAACTGAGAGTCAGAGCATTAGACTTTAATAATTGCCCAATGTATTGGACAGTTAGTGCAAATTTAACAATAATCTTCACTAAAGGTTAACAGTTTCTGTTCATGATGCCCATGAAATCACAATATATCTCAGATTTCATACCACTATCAAATGATAAATGTCATTCACATTATTACGGGATAAACTTGTCCAACAAGAGTGGTCAGATTAGTTGTAAATCAAATAATGAGCTTTTAACCTCTTTCAAACACTTCCTACCTACACCTTCATTCATTTTGTCATCTCTGTCATTTCATCAACATATCTTCATTTTCACTGTTGTTACCTCCATGCTCAATGTTCACAATAGTACCCCTCCCGACTTTCAGCTCCCAAATTCTAAATATCGATACACCAA